>NW_027339431.1:3542294-3544071 GCF_000331145.2 Cicer arietinum | reverse complement strand
TTATTATTATTATTATTATTATTATTATTATTATTATTATTATTATTATTATTATTATTATTATTATTATTATTATTATTATTATACATCATTATCAATGAATTTTGCATATCAATATTGCATTGTCAATTTCTATTGTGTAATAAATAAATACAATTAAATCAATTTCTTTATAGAAATAATTTTTTATGAAAGGATATATGATATCCCTCTTGTTCTATTTATAAATTTTAAATTATTGTTATAAGCATATAATTTTAAATTTGCTCTATTTTAATACATGAACATTCTCAATTATTTCCTCTTACGTTTTTCTTTATATGCTCATTGGTTTGCTTTGACTAGTTCATGTATTTAACAAGTAACTTTTATTCATATTTGTATATTTTAGTTGAATTGTTGTTAATCAAGAAAATGACCTAAATGTTCATCCAATGACACAAACACACCTGTTGGATGCACAAGATTGGTTAAAAACTTTAATTGGACAAGAATAAGCCAAGGGAGGACGAAAATGACCCAAATGTTCATCCAATGACACAAAAACACCTATTGGATGCACAAGATTGGTTAAAAACTTTAATTGGACAAGAATAAGCCAAGGGAGGACGAAAATGACCCAAATGTTCATCCAATGACACAAAAACACCTATTGGATGCACAAGATTGGTTAAAAACTTTAATTGGACAAGAATAAGCCAAGGGAGGACGAAAATGACCCAAATGTTCATCCAATGACACAAAAACACCTATTGGATGCACAAGATTGGTTAAAAACCCTAATTGGACAAGAATAAGTCTATGAAGGACGAAAATGATCTAAATGTTCATCCAATGATGCAAAGAAACCTATTGGATGAACAAGATTCGTTAAAAACCCTAATTGAACAAGAATAAGCTTAGGGAGGATGAAAGTGACCCATATGTTAATCCCATGACACAAATTTACTTATTGGATGATATGATCCTATTAGTCATGGTTCACTTTAAGGATCGTTCTAGGTTAGAAACCTACTGATTTGAGTCAAAAATCGCGTATAGTTGGAGAATGCGATAAACAGCGCAACGAAACTCCGAATCGGGGGATTCCAAAACGAGGCGAAAGATGACGTTCTGAAACACGAATTAGGATGTTCAATCACCAGAAACAAGTATATAGAACTCGAGTTATGAACACAAGTTACTGAACACGAAAATTGATAGAAATTTAGTATCAGGGTTTGATGTAAAGGAAACTCAAAATTAGTATTCATCAAAGAAACCAAGAACACAATGGCACCACAATCTAGGGATTGATAAGCCAACAAGAACGCCACAAGGAATAACAACCTTGATAAGTTCAAGATGAATTCTCTCAAGAACTCTAGAGAGCAAAGCGTCACAAAAATAAAATTCAAAATCTACCTTAAAAAAAAAAAGGGTTTGCCTTTTATAATGGCAACTCCTAAAAAGTTCTCTAAATTTGGCCCAACTGAAATTTTTACAGTTACACCTAAATTTCTTATTAATTCAATCTATTACTTTAATTAAAACTAATATTAAAATTTGATAACACATAGATGCCGCCTTCATTCCTTAACTTCTTCAATTTGGGTTAAGCAATTGACTATCTTGGGCTTCAATTCTTCATGAATTGTACTTGCTTCAAATAAAGTGGTTATCAAGTTATTTAGAACCTCCTTCGCCTTCTTTGACGCTCTTGTCATTGGGGTTCCAAGACCTTGAATATCCTCTAGGCTTTCTTCCTTGGTTATGCATTCTATGTCCTCATCAGTTT
>NW_027339431.1:3533450-3542036 GCF_000331145.2 Cicer arietinum | reverse complement strand
TATAACCATCATGGTTGCTTTTCTTATCATACTGCCATGGCCTTCCAAGAAGTAAATGACAAGCCTCCATCAGAACTACATCACATATAACTGTATCCTCATACTTCCCAATAGAAAAATTCACTTCCACCTGCTCACTCACAATTTGCTCGCCTTCCTCACTAAGCCATTGAAGTTTGTATGGTTCTTGATGGGGTTTCATTTTTGATACCATTCTTGCACTTGCAACATTAGTGTAGCTTCCTCCATCTATAATTAAAGAACATAACTTACCTTGGATGAGACATCGAGTATGAAAAATATTCTTCCTTTGTGTTTCGTCCAAGTCTCTTGATTGGCTGCCCAACATTCATCTAACCATAAACAAGTCTCCTCCCTCAGCAACTTCTTCCTCATTCTCTTCATCACTAGCTGTAGCTGATTCAGAAGATGACCCGCTAGAAATATCTCCATTCTCCTTAAGCAACATGGTCTTCTTAGTTGGACATTCAGAAGCTATGTGACCTTTTCCCAAGCATTTGAAACATTTAATTTCACTAACTTTTTGTTTTCTTAGGAGCATCATTGAATTTATTTTGAATTCTCTGAGGTGCAACCATGGATGTGTTCGAAGAAGTAATTCCCTCCTTCTTATTTCTATCCTTCCAACTATAGGAGTTAAAGTTAGAAAAATACTTTTTTGACACCTTTTCTTTTCAGTGGTTGTTCTACCTTAGTAGCTTGATGCACCAAGTACTCCAACTCCACATAATTTTGTAATTCCACAACATCACTTATATGACTATTCAACCCTTGTAAGAAACGTGCCATAGAAGCTTCCCTATCTTCTCCTCCTTCTACCTCTGTCATCACCATGATTTTCTTCATTTTCTATCTGTTCAATTCTAGCATGTAAATCTTCAGCGTGTTCCCTCAACATTCTTTACATTTGAGCCGTTATAGTCTCCACTAACAATCTGTTGTTTCCTCCTGGAGGAGGGCTATCATCACCACATATTCCTGTCATATGTTAAACAAAAAAAAGAAAACAAGTAAAGTGAAAAAAATAAAGGATCTCACCACACAGCTCACGTGTTTACACTCTTGACTTTGTCACTTGTGTTTCACTCAATTTGGCTTTTTTTTATTTATAATGAATCCCTCTTGCCTTTTTCCACTCAATTGCTCTCTTCAATTTCTTAATTGAATCAACAAGAACTTTAATATTTGAACCCAAAAATCAGTATGAAGAATTTAGAGTAACACAAAGCAGTAGTAACGTGATTGGAAAATTAATCTAAGGAATTTTGTCAAACAGGTAGTGTTCACTACTTTTAACAATACTATTTGTTTCTTATTAATTCAGTGTATTACTTTAATTGAACCTAGTATTAAAATTTGATAACACATAGATGCCGCCTTCATTCCTTAACTTCTTCAATTTGGGTTAAGCAATTGACTATCTTGGGCTTCAATTCTTCATGAGTTGTACTTGATTCAAATAAAGTGGTTATCAAGTTATTTAGAACCTCTTTCGCCTTCTTTGACCTTGCTCTTGTCATTGGATTTCCAAGACCTTGAATATCCTCTCGGCTTTCTTCCTTGGTTATGCATTTTATGTCTTCATCATTGGATGCAAAAGATTGGTTAAAAACCTTAATTGGACAAGAATAAGCCTGGTGAGGATGAAAATGACCTAAGTGATCATCCAATGACACAAAGACACCTATTGGATGCACAACATTGGTTCAAAACCCTAATTGGACAAGAATAAGGCTAGGGAGGACGAAAACGACCTAAATGTTCATCCAATGACACAAATGAACTTATTGGATGCACAAGATTGGTAAAAACCCCTAATTGGACAAGAATAGGCCTAGGGAGGAAGAAAATTACCTAAATATTCATCCATTGACACAACCACACCTATTGGATGTACAAGATTGGTTAAAAACCCTAATTGGACTAGAATAAACCTAGGGAGGACGAAAAATACCTAAATATTAAATCAATGGCACAAACGAACTTATTAGATGCACAAGATTGGTTAAAAAGCGCGATTGGACAAGAATAAGCCTAGGGAGGACGAAAATAACCTAAATGTTTATCCAATGATACAAACACACCTTTTGGATGCACACGATTGGTTAAAAACCCTAATTGGACTACAATAAACCTAGAAACGACGAAAATGTCCTAAATGTTCATCCAATGAAACAAACACGCCTATTGGATGCAAAAGATTGGTTAAAAACCCTAATTGGACAAGAATAAGCCAAGGGAGGACAAAAATTACCTAAATGTTCATCTAATGACACACACACACCTATTGGATGGAAAAGATTGGTTAAAAACCCTAGTTGGACAAGAATAAGTCTAGGAAGGACGAAAATGACCTAAATGTTCATCCAATGACACAAACACACCTATTGGATGCACAAGATTGGTTAAAAACCCTAATTGGACTAGAATAAACCTAGGGAGGACGAAAAATACCTAAATATTAAATCAATGGCACAAACGAACTTATTAGATGCACAAGATTGGTTAAAAAGCGCGATTGGACAAGAATAAGCCTAGGGAGGACGAAAATAACCTAAATGTTTATCCAATGATACAAACACACCTTTTGGATGCACACGATTGGTTAAAAACCCTAATTGGACTACAATAAACCTAGAAACGACGAAAATGTCCTAAATGTTCATCCAATGAAACAAACACGCCTATTGGAGGCACAAGATTGGTTAAAAATCCTAATTGCACAAGAATAAGCCAACGAAGGACGAAAATGACCTAAATGTTCATCCAATGACACACACACACACCTATTGGATGGAAAAGATTGGTTAAAAACCCTAGTTGGACAAGAATAAGTCTAGGAAGGACGAAAATGATCTAAATGTTCATCCAATGACACAAACACACCTATTGGATGCACAAGATTGGTTAAAACCCCTAATTGGACAAGAATAAGCCTAGGGAGGACGAAAATGACCTAAATGTTCGTCCAGTAACACAAACACACCTATTGGATGCACAAGATTGTTGGAAAACCATAATGTGACAAGAATAAGCCTAGGAAAGACGAAAATGACCTAAATGTTCATCCAATGACACAAACACACCTATTGGATGCACAAGATTGGTTAAAAACACTAGTTGGACAAGAATAAGTCTAGGGAGGACGAAAATGACCTAAATATTCATCCAGTGACACAAACAAACCTATTGGATGCACAAGATTGGTTAAAAAACCTAATTCGACAAGAATTAGCCTAGGGAGAACGAAAATAAACTAAATGTTCATCCAATAACACAAACACACCTATTGGATGCACAAGATTGGTTAAAAACACTAGTTGGACAAGAATAAGTCTAGGAAGGACGACAATGACCTAAATGTTCATCCAATTACACAAATAAACTTATTGGATGTACAAGATTGGTTAAAAACCCTAATTGGACTAGAAAATACCAAGGGAGGACAAAAATTACCAAAAGTTAATCCAATGACACAAAGGAACTTATTGGATGCACAAGATTGGTTAGAAACCGTAATTGAACTAGAATAATCCTAGGAAGAACAAAAATGACCTAAATGCTCATCCAATGACACAAACACACCTATTGGAAACACAACATTGGTTTGAAACCCTAATTGGACTAGAATAAACCTAGGGAGGACGAAAATGACCTAAATCTTCATACAATGACACAAACACACCTATTGGATGCAGAAGATTGGATAAAAACCCCAATTGGACAAGAATAATCCAAGGGAGGACGAAAATGACCTAAATGTACATCCAATGAGACAAATGAACTTATTGGATGCACAAGATTGGTTAAAAACCCTAGTTGGACAAGAATAAGTCTAGGTAGGACGAAAATGACCTAAATGTACATCCAATGAGACAAATGAACTTATTGGATGCACAAGATTGGTTAAAAACCCTAGTTGGACAAGAATAAGTCTAGGTAGGACGAAAATGACCTAAATGTACATCCAATGAGACAAATGAACTTATTGGATGCACAAGATTGGTTAAAAACCCTAATTGGACTAGAATAAACCTAGGGAGGACGAAAATGACCTAAATATTCATACAGTGACCCAAAAACACCTTTTGGATGCACAAGACTGGTTAAAAACCCTAATTGGACAAGAATAATTCTAGGGAGAACGAAAATGACCTAAATGTTCATCCAATGACACAAAAACACCTATTGGATGGACAAGATTGGTTGAAAACCTTAATTGGACTAGAATAAGCATAGGAAGGACGAAAATGACCTAAATGTTCATCCAATGACACAAACACACCTATTGGATGCAAGAGATTGGTTAAAAACCCTAGTTGGACAAGAATAAGTCTAGGAAGGACGAAAATTACCTAAATGTTATTCCAATGACACAAACACATCTATTGGATGCAAAAAATTAGTTAAAAACCCTAGTTGGACAAAAATAAGACTAGGAAGGACCAAAATGACCAAAATGTTAATCCCATGACACAAATGAACTTATTGGATGCACAAGATTGGTTAAAAATCCTAATTGGACAAGAATAAGGTTAGGAAGGACGAAAATGACCTAAATGTTCATCCAATGACCCAAACACACTTATTGGATGCACAAGATTGGTTAAAAATCCTAATTGGACAAGAATAAGGTTAGGAAGGACGAAAATGACCTAAATGTTCATCCAATGACCCAAACACACTTATTGGATGCACAAGATTGGTTAAAAATCCTAATTGGACAAGAATAAGGTTAGGAAGGACGAAAATGACCTAAATGTTCATCCAATGACCCAAACACACTTATTGGATGCACAAGATTGGTTAAAAACCCTAATTGGTCAAGAATAAGGCTAGGGAGGACGAAAAGGACCTCAATGTTCATCCAACGACACAAACTCACTTATTGGATGTACAAGATCAGTTAAAAACCCTAATTGGACAAGAATAAGCCTATGGAGGACGAAAATGACCTAAAAGTTAATCCAATGACACAAAGGAACTTATTCGATGCACATAATTGGTTAAAGACCCTAATTGGACAAGAATAAACCTAGGAAGTACAAAAATGACCTAAATGTTCATCCAATGACACAAACATACCTATTGGAAGCACAACATTGGTTTGAAACCCTAATTGGACTAGAATAAACCTAGGGAGGACGAAAATGACCTAAATCTTCATACAATGACACAAACCCACCTATTGGATGCAGAAAATTGGTAAAAAACCCTAATTGGACAAGAATAATCCAATGGAGGACGGAAATGACCTAAATGTACATCCAATGACACAAATGAACTTATTGGATGCACAAGATTGGTTAAAAACCCTAATTGGACAAGAATAACCCTAGTGAAGAAGTAAATGACCTAAATGTTCGTCCAATGACACAAACACACTTATTGGATGCACAAGATTGGTTAAAAACCCTTATTGGACTAGAATAAACCTACGGAGGACGAAAATGACCTAAATGTTCATCCAATGACATAAATGAACATATTGGATACACAAGATTGGTTAAAAGTTAGGATTCGACAACAACAAACCTAGGGAGCACGAAATAACCTAAATATTCATACAGTGACACAAAAACACCTTCTGGATGCAAAAGATTGGTTAAAAACCCTAATTGGACCAGAATAAACCTAGGGAGGACGAAAATGACCTAAATGTTCATCCAATGACACAAACGCAACTATTCGATGCACAAGATAGGCTAATACCCTAATTGGAAAAGAATTATCCTAGGGAGGATGAAAATGACCTAAATGTTCATCCAATAACACAAACGCACATATTGGAAGCACAAGATTTGTTGAAAACCTTAATTGGACAAGAATAAGGTTAAAAAGGACGAAAATGACCTAAATGTTCAACCAATGACACAAACAAACCTATTGGATGCGCAAGATTGGTTAAAAACCTTAGTTGGACAAGAATAATTCTAGGGAGGAAAAAAATGACCTAAATGTTCATCCAATGACACAAACACACCTATTGGATGCAAGAGATTGGTTAAAAACCCTAGTTGGACAAGAATAAGTCTAGGAAGGACGAAAATGACCTAAATGTTAATCCAATGACACAAACACACCTATTGGATGCAAAAAATTGGTTAAAAACCCTAGATGGACAAAAATAAGCCTAGGAAGGACGAAAATGACCAAAATGTTAATCCCATGACACAAATGAACTTATTGGATGTACAAGATCAGTTAAAAACCCTAATTGGACTAGAATAACCCAAGGGAGGATGAAAATGACCGAAAAGTTAATCCAATGACACAAAGGAACTTATTAGATGCACAAGATTGGTTAAAAATCTTAATTGGACAAGAAAAAAACAAAGGAGGACGAAAATGACCTAAATGTTCATCCAATGACACACACACACCTATTGGATGCACATGATTGGTTAAAAACCCTAAATTGGACTAGAATAAACCTAGGGATGACGAAAATGACCTAAATGTTCATCCAATGACACACACACACCTATTGGATGCACATGATTGGTTTGAAACCCTAATTGAACTAGAATAAACCTAGGGAGGACGAAAATGATCTAAATCTTTATACAATGACACAACCACACCTATTGGATGCGCAAGATTGGTTAAAATCCCTAATTGAACAAGAATAAGCTTAGGGAGGACGAAAATGACCTAAGTGTTAATCCAATGACACAAATGAACTTATTGGATGCACAAGATTCGTTAAAAACCCTAATTGGAGAAGAATAAGTCTAGGGAGGACAAAAATGACCTAAATGTTCGTCCAATTACACAAACACACCTATTGGATGCGCAAGATTGGTTAAAATCCCTAATTGAACAAGAATAAGCTTAGGGAGGACGAAAATGACCTAAGTGTTAATCCAATGACACAAATGAACTTATTGGATGCACAAGATTCGTTAAAAACCCTAATTGGAGAAGAATAAGTCTAGGGAGGACAAAAATGACCTAAATGTTCGTCCAATTACACAAACACACCTATTGGATGCGCAAGATTGGTTAAAATCCCTAATTGAACAAGAATAAGCTTAGGGAGGACGAAAATGACCTAAGTGTTAATCCAATGACACAAATGAACTTATTGGATGCACAAGATTCGTTAAAAACCCTAATTGGAGAAGAATAAGTCTAGGGAGGACAAAAATGACCTAAATGTTCATCCAATGACACAAACACACCTATTGGATGCACAAGATTTGTTAAAAACCTTAATTGGACAAGAATAAGTCTAGTAAGGATGAAAGTGACCTAAATGTTCATCCAATGACACATACACACCTATGGGATGCACAAGATTGGTTAAAAACACTAGTTGAACACGAATAAGTCTAGGAAGGATGAAAATGACCTAAATGTTCATCCAATGACACAAACACACCTATTGGATGCACAAGATTTGTTAAAAACCTTAATTGGACAAGAATAAGTCTAGTAAGGATGAAAGTGACCTAAATGTTCATCCAATGACACATACACACCTATGGGATGCACAAGATTGGTTAAAAACACTAGTTGAACACGAATAAGTCTAGGAAGGATGAAAATGACCTAAATGTTCATCCAATGACACAAACACACCTATTGGATGCGCAAGATTGGTTAAAATCCCTAATTGGACAAGAATAAGCCAAGGGAGGACGAAAATTACCAATATGTTAATCCCAAGACACAAATGAAGTCATTGGATGCACAAGTTTGGTTAAAAACCCTAATTGGACAAGAATAAGCCTAGAGAGGACGAAAATGACCTAAATGTCCATCCAGTGACACAAACACGCCTATTGGATGCAAAAGATTTGTTAAAAACCATAATTGGACTAGAATAAACCTAGGGAGGAGGAAAATGACCTAAATTTTAATCCAATGAAACAAATGAACTTATTGGATGTACAAGATTGGTTAAAAACCCTATTTGGACAAGAATGATTGTTTGCGTGATCTTCTTACTTGTATTATACCGTCATCATGATTTCGAAACTCACCGCCTTCGTTGTTTGTGTTTTATTGGCTGGGCCATGCGTTTGCGAAATCGCAGCTATTACAGGTTAATGAGTCTTGAAGTTCATGTTTGGGAGGAACCCCGCTCTGATAAAGGATACATGGAATAAGGGTTTTTATTTGTATTCTACTTATTATATTTGAATCTAATTTTTGTATGAAAACCTTAGAAGTACTAGTATGTTTTTAGAATTAAATCAAGTAATTATACTTAAATCAAGCTTATCGATATTGCACTATTTTAATGGATAAAATAAGTTTAAAGTGTTCTTGGAATTATATTTGTATTTATCCGCTGCAAATTTTTTAGGAATATGATATAAATTATTATATATATATATATATATATATATATATATATATATATATATATATATATATATATTATTGTGGTATTCAGGGTGTCACAACCACCATTAGTTTTTGTCATTAAATGTATGCCTTAAATATATGGTTTAATGGTGTTATTTTATTGTGTATTTAGTTGTTTTCAAATATGAAATCTCTATGTTTAGAATGTTTTCTTAGCATTGTCTTTTTATATTATTTAGAAATCTTCTT
>NW_027339431.1:3529473-3530367 GCF_000331145.2 Cicer arietinum | reverse complement strand
TAATCTCACAATTCCTATATTTTTATATTAATCAATTTATCACTCAAAGGGTTGCTGCCGTAAGTGGCGAGCCCCAAATGAATCGTTGAAAAATATGGTTTTTCCCGTTCATCTCACATTATATTATACTCATAAATTCAAACACTCTCTCGCCCCTTACCTTATTTCGACGCTTTCACGCACAAGTACGATTTTCCGACCAAACAATTTTGTTCTTTGACTTTTGCCCTTCAATTGATCTAACTCAATATTTTATGGGTAAATGTCAAAAATAAATTATGAGAAAATACTCTAAAAACTAAATTTCAAAATTCGGTCAATGAAAATTACCGTAAATCAGAAAACCAATCATTGGATAATATAGCTAGTTTTCACACAATTGTTTTGGCGTTGGTTTCACTCAAATCGTACTTACGGTGAAGAAGAACGGTGCAATATAACAAAATCCGTAAACGAAGGAAAAGAATATTTTACAGAGAAATTGGGGTTGCTAAAACTATGGAAAATTGTGTTTAATTGAATAGTTAAATGAGTAAAACAACATACTAAAATTTGGACGAAAACAGAAAAACTTTTCTCGAACAATCATCGATGAATAGTATCAATTTTCTTCTTTTTCTCTCAATGTGTGACTGCCTTATTTTTTGGCCAGGTTACTCTCTCTTTCACAAGCCCGCCATTCTTGTTAATTTCAATTAAATATTTTTTTATTACTTAATTAAATTTTACTCTTAAATATATGTCTATATAAATAAATTTTACTTCTTTCTTCTATTTATTTTTATTTTTTAAAATAAAACAAACAATTACCAAAACTATTTTTTTTAACATTTTTTTTAAAACGTAATTTAATTACCAACGTATTACTCATATTTCAAAAGAAATATTTTATAA
>NW_027339431.1:3522762-3528973 GCF_000331145.2 Cicer arietinum | reverse complement strand
GGACAAGAATAAGTTTAGGAAGGACGAAAATGACCTAAATATTCATCCAATGACACAAACACATCAATTGGATGGACAAGATTAGTTTAAAACCCAAGTTGGACAAGAATAAACCTATGGAGGACGAAAATGACCTAAATGTTCATCCAATGACATAAACACACCTATTGGATGCACAAGATTGGTTAACAACTCTAATTGGACTAGAATAAACCTAGGGAGGATGAAAATGACCTAAATGTTCATCCAATGACACAAACACACCTATTTAATGCACAGGATTGGTTAAAAACTCTAATTGGACTAGAATAAACCTAGGAAGGACGAAACTGACCTAAATGTTCATCCAATGACAGAAACACACCTATTGGATGCACAAGATTGGTTAACAACTCTAATTGGACTAGAATAAACCTAGGGAGGATGAAAATGACCTAAATGTTCATCCAATGACACAAACACACCTATTTAATGCACAGGATTGGTTAAAAACTCTAATTGGACTAGAATAAACCTAGGAAGGACGAAACTGACCTAAATGTTCATCCAATGACAGAAACACACCTATTGGATGCACAAGATTGGTTAAAAACTCTAAATGGACTAGAATAAACCTAGGGAGGAAGAAAATGACCTAAATGTTCATCCAATGACACAAACACACCTATTGGAGGCACAAGATTGGTTAAAAACCCAAGTTGGACTAGAATAAACCTAGGGAGGATGAAAATGACGTAAATGTTCAACCAATGACACAAATGAACTTATTGGCTGCTCAAGATTCGTTAAAAACCCTAGTTGGACAAGAACAAGTCTACGTAGGACGAAAATGACCTAAATGTTCATCCAATGACACAAACACACCTATTGGATGCACAAGATTGGTTAAAATCCCTAATTGGACTAGAATACACCTAGGGAGGACGATAATGACTTAAATGTTCATCCAATGACACAAACACATCTGTTGGATGCACAAGATTGGTTAAAAACCCTAATTGGACTAGAATACACCTAGGGAGGACGATAATGACTTAAATGTTCATCCAATGACACAAACACATCTGTTGGATGCACAAGATTGGTTAAAAACCCTAATTGGACTAGAATACACCTAGGGAGGACGATAATGACTTAAATGTTCATCCAATGACACAAACACATCTGTTGGATGCACAAGATTGGTTAAAAACCCTAATTGGACTAGAATACACCTAGGGAGGACGATAATGACTTAAATGTTCATCCAATGACACAAACACATCTGTTGGATGCACAAGATTGGTTAAAAACCCTAATTGGACTAGAATACACCTAGGGAGGACGATAATGACTTAAATGTTCATCCAATGACACAAACACATCTGTTGGATGCACAAGATTGGTTAAAAACCCTAATTGGACTAGAATACACCTAGGGAGGACGATAATGACTTAAATGTTCATCCAATGACACAAACACATCTGTTGGATGCACAAGATTGGTTAAAAACCCTAATTGGACTAGAATACACCTAGGGAGGACGATAATGACTTAAATGTTCATCCAATGACACAAACACATCTGTTGGATGCACAAGATTGGTTAAAAACCCTAATTGGACTAGAATACACCTAGGGAGGACGATAATGACTTAAATGTTCATCCAATGACACAAACACATCTGTTGGATGCACAAGATTGGTTAAAAACCCAAGTTTGACAACAATAAACCTATGGAGGACGAAAATGACCTAAATGTTCATCCAATGACACAAATGAACTTATTGGATGCACAAGATTGGTTAAAAATCCTAATTGGACAAGAATGAGTCAATGGAGGACGAAAATGACCTAAATGTTCATCCAATGACACAAACACATCAGTTGGATGCACAAGATTGGTTAAAAACCAAAGTTCGACAAAAATAAACACACCTATTGGATGCACAAGATTGGTTAAATGTTCATCCAATGACACAAACACACCTATTGTATGCACAAGATTAGTTAAAATCCCTAATTGGACAAGAATAAGCCAAGGGAGGATGAAAAGGACCTAAATGTTTATCCAATGACACAAATGAACTTATTGGATGCACAAGATTGGTTAAAAATCCTAATTGGACAAGAATGAGCCAATGGAGGACGAAAATGACCTAAATGTTCATCCAATGAGACAAACACACCTATTGAATGTACAAGATTGGTTAAAAACCGTTATTGGACTAGAATAAACCTAGGGAGGACGAAAATGACCTAAATGTTCAGCCAATGACAGAAATGAACTTATTGGATGCGAAAGATGGGTTAAAAACCCTAATTGGACAAGAATAAGCCAAGGGAGGACGAAAATGACCTAAATGTTCAGCCAATGACAGAAATGAACTTATTGGATGCGAAAGATGGGTTAAAAACCCTAATTGGACAAGACTCAGCCAATGGGGGACGGAAATGACGTAAATGTTCATCCAATGACACAAACACACCTACTGGATGCACAAGATTGGTTAAAAATCCTAATTGGACAAGAATGAGCCAATGGAGGACGAAAATGACCTAAATGTTCATCCAATGACACAAACACATCTATTGGATGCACAAGATTAGTTACTGACCCAAGTTGGACAAGAATAAACATATGGTGGACGAAAATGACATAAATGTTCATCCAATGATGCAAACACACCTATTGGATGCACAAGATTGGTTAAAATCCTTATTTGGACTAGAATACACCTAGGGAGGACAAAATGACCTAAATGTTCATCCAATGACACAAACACATCTGTTGGATGCACAAGATTGGTTAAAAACCCAAGTTGGACAACAATAAACCTATGGAGGACGAAAATGACCTAAATGTTCATCCAATGACACAAACCCACCTTTTGGAGGCACAAGATTAGTTAAAAACCGTAATTGGACTAGAATAAACCTAGGGAGGACGAAAATGACCTAAATGTTCATCCAATGACACAAATGAACTTATTGGATGCACAAGATTGGTTAAAAACCCTAATAGGACAAGAATAAACCAAGGGAGGTTGAAAATGACCTAAATGTTTATCCAATGACACAAATGAACTTATTGGATGCACAAGATTGGTTAAAACCCTAATTGGACTAGAATAAACTTAGGGAGGACGAAAATGACCTAAATGTCAATCCAATGACACAAACACACCGATTGGATGCACATGATTGGTTAAAACCCCTAATTGGACTTGAATAAACCTAGGGAGGACGAAAATGACCTAAATGTCAATCCAATGACACAAACACACCGATTGGATGCACATGATTGGTTAAAACCCCTAATTGGACTTGAATAAACCTAGGGAGGACGAAAATGACCTAAATGTCAATCCAATGACACAAACACACCGATTGGATGCACATGATTGGTTAAAACCCCTAATTGGACTTGAATAAACCTAGGGAGGACGAAAATGACCTAAATGTCAATCCAATGACACAAACACACCGATTGGATGCACATGATTGGTTAAAACCCCTAATTGGACTTGAATAAACCTAGGGAGGACGAAAATGACCTAAATGTCAATCCAATGACACAAACACACCGATTGGATGCACATGATTGGTTAAAACCCCTAATTGGACTTGAATAAACCTAGGGAGGACGAAAATGACCTAAATGTCAATCCAATGACACAAACACACCGATTGGATGCACATGATTGGTTAAAACCCCTAATTGGACTTGAATAAACCTAGGGAGGACGAAAATGACCTAAATGTCAATCCAATGACACAAACACACCGATTGGATGCACATGATTGGTTAAAACCCCTAATTGGACTTGAATAAACCTAGGGAGGACGAAAATGACCTAAATGTCAATCCAATGACACAAACACACCGATTGGATGCACATGATTGGTTAAAACCCCTAATTGGACTTGAATAAACCTAGGGAGGACGAAAATGACCTAAATGTCAATCCAATGACACAAACACACCGATTGGATGCACATGATTGGTTAAAACCCCTAATTGGACTTGAATAAACCTAGGGAGGACGAAAATGACCTAAATGTCAATCCAATGACACAAACACACCGATTGGATGCACATGATTGGTTAAAACCCCTAATTGGACTTGAATAAACCTAGGGAGGACGAAAATGACCTAAATGTCAATCCAATGACACAAACACACCGATTGGATGCACATGATTGGTTAAAACCCCTAATTGGACTTGAATAAACCTAGGGAGGACGAAAATGACCTAAATGTCAATCCAATGACACAAACACACCGATTGGATGCACATGATTGGTTAAAACCCCTAATTGGACTTGAATAAACCTAGGGAGGACGAAAATGACCTAAATGTCAATCCAATGACACAAACACACCGATTGGATGCACATGATTGGTTAAAACCCCTAATTGGACTTGAATAAACCTAGGGAGGACGAAAATGACCTAAATGTCAATCCAATGACACAAACACACCGATTGGATGCACATGATTGGTTAAAACCCCTAATTGGACTTGAATAAACCTAGGGAGGACGAAAATGACCTAAATGTCAATCCAATGACACAAACACACCGATTGGATGCACATGATTGGTTAAAACCCCTAATTGGACTTGAATAAACCTAGGGAGGACGAAAATGACCTAAATGTCAATCCAATGACACAAACACACCGATTGGATGCACATGATTGGTTAAAACCCCTAATTGGACTTGAATAAACCTAGGGAGGACGAAAATGACCTAAATGTCAATCCAATGACACAAACACACCGATTGGATGCACATGATTGGTTAAAACCCCTAATTGGACTTGAATAAACCTAGGGAGGACGAAAATGACCTAAATGTCAATCCAATGACACAAACACACCGATTGGATGCACATGATTGGTTAAAACCCCTAATTGGACTTGAATAAACCTAGGGAGGACGAAAATGACCTAAATGTCAATCCAATGACACAAACACACCGATTGGATGCACATGATTGGTTAAAACCCCTAATTGGACTTGAATAAACCTAGGGAGGACGAAAATGACCTAAATGTCAATCCAATGACACAAACACACCGATTGGATGCACATGATTGGTTAAAACCCCTAATTGGACTTGAATAAACCTAGGGAGGACGAAAATGACCTAAATGTCAATCCAATGACACAAACACACCGATTGGATGCACATGATTGGTTAAAACCCCTAATTGGACTTGAATAAACCTAGGGAGGACGAAAATGACCTAAATGTCAATCCAATGACACAAACACACCGATTGGATGCACATGATTGGTTAAAACCCCTAATTGGACTTGAATAAACCTAGGGAGGACGAAAATGACCTAAATGTCAATCCAATGACACAAACACACCGATTGGATGCACATGATTGGTTAAAACCCCTAATTGGACTTGAATAAACCTAGGGAGGACGAAAATGACCTAAATGTCAATCCAATGACACAAACACACCGATTGGATGCACATGATTGGTTAAAACCCCTAATTGGACTTGAATAAACCTAGGGAGGACGAAAATGACCTAAATGTCAATCCAATGACACAAACACACCGATTGGATGCACATGATTGGTTAAAACCCCTAATTGGACTTGAATAAACCTAGGGAGGACGAAAATGACCTAAATGTCAATCCAATGACACAAACACACCGATTGGATGCACATGATTGGTTAAAACCCCTAATTGGACTTGAATAAACCTAGGGAGGACGAAAATGACCTAAATGTCAATCCAATGACACAAACACACCGATTGGATGCACATGATTGGTTAAAACCCCTAATTGGACTTGAATAAACCTAGGGAGGACGAAAATGACCTAAATGTCAATCCAATGACACAAACACACCTATTGGATGCACAAGATTGGTTAAAAACCCTAATTGGGCCAGAATACACCTAGGGAGGACGAAAATGACCTAAATGTTAATCCAATGACACAAACACATCTTTTGGATGCACAAGATTGGTTAAAACCCTAATTGGACTAAAATAAACCTAGGGAGGACGAAAATGACCTAAATGTTCGTCCAATGACACAAATGAACTTATTGGATGCACAAGATTTGTTAAAAACCCTAGTTGGACAAGAATAAGTCTAGGTAGGACGAAAATGACCTAAATGTTAATCCAATGGCACAAACACACCTATTGGATCCACAAGATTGGTTAAAACCCTAATTGGACTAGAAT
>NW_027339431.1:3519807-3522332 GCF_000331145.2 Cicer arietinum | reverse complement strand
CAAACATACCTATTGGATGCACAAGATTGGTTAAAAACCCTAATTGGACTAGAATAAACCTAGGGAGGACGAAAATGACCTAAAGGTTCATCCAATGACACAAACACACCTATTGGATCAACAAGATTGGTTAAAAACCTTAGTTGGACAAGATTAAGTTTAGAAAGGACGAAAATGACCTAAATGTTCATCCAATGACACAAACACACCTATTGGATGCACAAGATTGGTTAAAAACCCTTATTTGGACCAGAATACACCTAGGGATGACGAAAATGACCTAATTGTTCATCCAATGACACAAACACACCTATTGGACGCACAAGATTGGTTAAAAACACAAAATGGACTAGAATAAACCTAAGGAGGACGAAAATGACCTAAATGTTCATTAAATGACACAAATGAACTCATTGGATGCACAAGATTGGCTAAAGACCCTTGTTGGACAAGAATAAGTCTAGGTAGGACGAAAATGCCCTAAATGTTAATCCAATGACACAAACACATCTATTGGATGCACAAGATTGGTTAAAACCCTAATTGGACTAGAATAAAACTAGGGAGGACGAAAATGACCTAAATGTTCATTAAATGACACAAATGAACTCATTGGATGCACAAGATTGGATAAAGACCCTAGTTGGACAAGAATAAGTCTGGGTAGGACGAAAATGACCTAAATGTTAATCCAATGGCACAAACACATCTATTGGATGCACAAGATTGGTTAAAACCCTAATTGGACTAGAATAAACCTAGGGAGGACGAAAATGACCTAAATGTTCATCCAATGACACAAACACACCGATTGGATGCACAAGATTGGTTAAAACCCTAATTAGACTAGAATAAACCTAGGGAGGACGAAAATGACCTAAAGGTTCATCCAATGACACAAACACACCGATTGGATGCACAAGATTGGTTAAAACCCTAATTAGACTAGAATAAACCTAGGGAGGACGAAAATGACCTAAAGGTTCATCCAATGACACAAACACACCGATTGGATGCACAAGATTGGTTAAAACCCTAATTAGACTAGAATAAACCTAGGGAGGACGAAAATGACCTAAAGGTTCATCCAATGACACAAACACACCGATTGGATGCACAAGATTGGTTAAAACCCTAATTAGACTAGAATAAACCTAGGGAGGACGAAAATGACCTAAATGTTCATCCAATGACACAAACACACCTATTGGATGCACAAGATTGGTTAAAACACAATAGTTGCACTAGAATAATCCTAGGGAGGACGAAAATGACCAAATTGTTCATCCAATGACACAAACACACCTATTGGATGCACAAGATTGGTTAAAAACCGTAATTGGACTAGAATAATCCTAGGGAGGACGAAAATGACCTAAATGTTCATCCAATGACACAAACATACCTATTGGATGCACAAGATTGGTTAAAAACCCTAATTGGACTAGAACAAACCTAGGGAGGACGAAAATGACCTAAAGGTTCATCCAATGACACAAACACACCTATTGGATCCACAAGATTGGTTAAAAACCTTAGTTGGACAAGAATAAGTTTAGAAAGGACAAAAATGACCTAAATGTTCATCCAATGACACAAACACACCTATTGGACGCACAAGAATGGTTAAAAACACTAAATGGACTAGAATAAACCTAAGGAGTACGAAAATGACCTAAATGCTCATTAAATGACACAAATGAACTCATTGGATGCACAAGATTGGCTAAAGACCCTAGTTGGACAAGAGTAAGTCTAGGTAGGACGAAAATGCCCTAAATGTTAATCCAATGACACAAACACATCTATTGGATGCACAAGATTGGTTAAAAACCGTAATTGGACTAGAATAAACCTAGGGAGGACGAAAATGACCTAAATGTTCATCCAATGACACAAACACACCGATTGGATGCACAAGATTGGTTAAAAACCGTAATTGGACTAGAATAAACCTAGGGAGGACGAAAATGACCTAAATGTTCATCCAATGACACAAACACACCGATTGGATGCACAAGATTGGTTAAAAACCGTAATTGGACTAGAATAAACCTAGGGAGGACGAAAATGACCTAAATGTTCATCCAATGACACAAACACACCGATTGGATGCACAAGATTGGTTAAAACCCTAATTGGACTAGAATAAACCTAGGGAGGACGAAAACGACATAAATGTTCATCCAATGACACAAATAAAGTTATTGGATGCACAAGAATGGTTAAAAACCCTAACTGGACAAGAATAAGCCAAAGAAGGACGAAAATGACCTAAATGTTCATCCAATGACACAAACACACCTATTGGATGCACAAGATTGGTTAAAAACCGTAGTTGGACAAGAATAAGTTTAGGAAGGACGAAAATGACCTAAATGTCCATCCAATGACACAAACACGCCTATTAGATGCACAAGATTGGTTAAAAACCCAAGTTGGACTAGAATAAACCTAGGGAGGACGAACGTCCTCCCTAGGTTTATTCTAGTCCAACTTCGGTGTTTAACCAATCTTGTGCATCT
>NW_027339431.1:3508915-3519688 GCF_000331145.2 Cicer arietinum | reverse complement strand
ACCTAAATGTTCATCCAATGACACAAACACACCTTTTGGATGCACAAGATTGGTTAAAAACCTAATTGGACAAGAATAAACCTAGGGAGGACGAAAATGACCTAAATGTTAATCCAATGACCCAAATGAACATATTGGATGCACAAGATTGGTTAAAAACCCTAGTTGGACAAGAATAAGCCTAGGTAGGACGAAAATGACCTAAATGTTCATCCAATGACACAAACACACCTATTGGATGCACAAGATTGGTTAAAACCCTAATTGGACTAGAATAAAACTAGGGAGGACGAAAATGACCTAAATGTTCATCCAATGACACAAACATACCGATTGGATGCACAAGATTGGTTAAAAACCTTAATTGGACAAGAATAGGTTTAGGAAGGACGAAAATGACATAAATGTTCATCCAATGACACAAACACACCTATTGGATGCACAAGATTGGTTAAAACCCTAATTGGACTAGAATAATCCGAGGGAGGACGAAAATGACCTAAATGTTCATCCAATGACACAAACACATCTATTGGATGCACAAGATTGGTTAAAACCCTAATTGGACTAGAATAATCCGAGGGAGGACGAAAATGACCTAAATGTTCATCCAATGACACAAACACATCTATTGGATGCACAAGATTGGTTAAAACCCTAATTGGACTAGAATAATCCGAGGGAGGACGAAAATGACCTAAATGTTCATCCAATGACACAAACACATCTATTGGATGCACAAGATTGGTTAAAACCCTAATTGGACTAGAATAATCCGAGGGAGGACGAAAATGACCTAAATGTTCATCCAATGACACAAACACACCTATTGGAGGCACAAGATTGGTTAAAAACCTTAGTTGGACAAGAATAAGTTTACGAAGGAAGAAAATGACCTAAATGTTCATCCAATGACACAAACACACCTATTGGATGCAAAAGATTGGTTAAAAACCGTAATTGGACTAGAATAATCCTAGGGAGGACGAAAATGACCTAAATGTTCATCCAATGACACAAATGAACTTATTGGACGCAAAGATTGGTTAAAAACCCTAATTGGACTAGAATAAACCTTGGGAGGACGAAAATAACCTAAATGTTCATCCAATGACACAAATAAACTTATTGGATGCACAAGATTGGTTAAAAACCCTAATTGGACAAGAATAGGCCAAAGAAGGACGAAAATGACCTAAATGTTCATCCAATGACACAAACACACCTGTTGGATGCATAAGATTGGTTAAAATCTCTAGTTGGAAAAGAATAAGTTTAGGAAGGACGAAAATGATCTAAATGTCCATTTAATGACACAAACACACCTATTAGATGCATAAGATTGGTTAAAAACCCTAGTTGGACAAGAATAAGTCTAGGTAGGACGAAAATGACCTAAATGTTAATCCAATGACACAAACACACGTATTGGATGCACAAGATTGGTTAAAAACCCTAGTTGGACAAGAATAAGTCTAGGTAGGACGAAAATGACCTAAATGTTAATCCAATGACACAAACACACGTATTGGATGCACAAGATTGGTTAAAACCCTAATTGGACTAGAATAAACCTAGGGAGGACGAAAATGACCGAAATTATCATCCAATGACACAAATAAACTTATTGGATGCACAAGATTAGTTAAAAAACCTAATTGGACAAGAATAAGCCTAGGGAGGACGAAAATGACGTAAATGTTCATCCAATGACACAAACACACCTATTGGACGCATAAGATTGGTTAAAAACCCTAAATGGACTAGAATAAACCTAAGGAGGACGAAAATGACGTAAATGTTCATCCAATGACACAAATGAACTTATTGGATGCACAAGATTTGTTAAAACCCTAATTGGACTAGAATAAATCTAGGGAGGACGAAAATGACCTAAATGTTCATCCAATGACACAAACACACCGATTGGATGCACAAGATTGGTTAAAAACCTTAGTTGGACAATAATAAGTTTAGGAAGGACGAAAATGACCAAAATGTTCATCCAATGACACAAACACACCTATCAGATGCACAAGATTTGTTAAAAACCGTAGTTGGACAAGAATAAGTTTAGGAAGGACGAAAGTGACCTAAATGTCCATCCAATGACACAAACACACCTATTAGATGCACAAGATTGGTTAAAAACCCAAGTAGGACTAGAATAAACCTAGGGAGGACGAAAATGACCTAAATATTCATCCAATGACACAAACACACCTATTGGATGCACAAGATTGGTTAAAAACCCGAGTTGGACAAGAATAAGTGTAGGAAGGACGAAAATGACCTAAATCTTCATCCAATGACACAAACAGGCCTATTGGATGCACAAGATTGGTTAAAAACCCTAATTGGACTAGAATAGCCTAGGGAGGACGAAAATGACCAAAATGTTCATCCAATTACACAAACACACCTATTGGATGCACAAGATTGGTTAAAAATCGAAGTTGGACAAGAATAATCCTTTGGAAGACGAAAATGACCTAAATGTTCATCCAATTACACAAACACACCTATTGGATGTACAAGATTGGTTAAAAACCGTAATTGGAGTAGATTAAACCTAGGGATGAAGAAAATGCCCTAAATGTTTATCCAATGACACAAACACACTTATTGGATGCACAAGATTGGTTAAATACCCTAGTTGGACAAGAATAAGTGTAGGAAAGACGAAAATGACCTCAATCTTCATCCAATGACACAAACACGCCAATTGGATGCACAAGATTGGTTAAAAGCCCTAATTGGACTAGAATAAACCTAGGGAGGACGAAAATGACCTAAATGTTCATCGAATAACACAAACAAACTTATTGGATGCACAAGATTGGTTAAAAACCCTAATTGGACAAGAATAAGCCAAAGAAGGACGAAAATGACCTAAATGTTCATCCAATGACACAAACACACATATTGAACGCACAAGATTGGTTAAAAACCCTAAATGGACTAGAATAAACCTAAGGAGGACGAAAATGACCTAAATGTTCATCCAATGACACAAATGAACTTATTGGATGCACAAGATTGGCTAAAGACCCTAGTTGGACACGAATAAGTTTAGGTAGGACGAAAATGTCCTAAATGTTAATCCAATGACACAAACACATCAAATGGAGGCACAAGATTGGTTAAAAACCCTAATTGGACTAGAATAAACCTAGGGAGGACGAAAATGACCTAAATGTTCATCTAATGACACAAATAAACTTATAGGATGCACAAGATTGGTTAAAAACCTTAATTGGACAAGAATAAGCCAAAGAAGGACAAAAATGACCTAAATGTTCATCCAATTACACAAACACACCAATTGGATGCACAAGATTGGTTAAAAACCCTAGTTGGACAAGAATAAGTTTAGGAAGGACGAAAATGACCAAAATGTTCATCCAATGACACAAACACACCGATTGGATGCACAAGATTGGTTAAAACCCCTAATTGGACTAGAATAAACCTAGGGAGGACGAAAATGACCTAAATGTTCATCCAATTACACAAACACACCAATTGGATGCACAAGATTGGTTAAAAACCCTAGTTGGACAAGAATAAGTTTAGGAAGGACGAAAATGACCAAAATGTTCATCCAATGACACAAACACACCTATTAGATGCACAAGATTAGTTAAAAGCCATAGTTGGACAACAATAAGTTTAGGAAGGACGAAAATGACCTAAATGTCCATCCAATGGCACAAATACACCTATTAGATGCACAAGATTGGGTAAAAACCCAAGTTTGACAAGAATAAACCTAGGGAGGACGAAAATGACCTAAATGTTCATCCAATGACACAAACACACCTATGGCTTAAAAACCCTAATTGGACTACAATAAACCTAGAGAGGATGAAAATTACCTAAATGTTCATCCAATGACACAAATGAACTTATTGGCTGCAAAAGATTGGTTACAAACCATAGTTGGACAATAACAAGTCTAGGTAGGACGAAAATGACCTAAATGTTCATCCAATGACAATGACACAACCAGACCTATTGGATGCACAAGATTGGTTAAAACACTAATTGGACTAGAATAAACCTAGGGAGGACGAAAATGACCTAATGTTCATCCAATGAAACAAACACACCTATTGGATGCACAAGATTGGTTAAAACCCTTAGTTGGACAAGAATAAGTCTAAGTAGGACGAATATGACCTAATTGGTCATCCAACGACACAAACACAACCTATTGGATGCACAAGATTGGTTAAAATACCTAATTGGACTAGAATAAACCTTGGGAGGACGAAAATGACCTAAATGTTCATCCAATGACACAAACACACCTATTGGATGCACAAGATTGGTTAAAAACCCTAATTGGACTAGAATAAACCTTGGGAGGACGAAAATGACCTAAATGTTCATCCAATGACACAAACACACCTATTGGATGCACAAGATTGGTTAAGATCCCAAATTGGACTAGAATACAACTAGGGAAGACGAAAATGACCTAAATGTTCATCCAATGACACAAACAGATCTATTGGATGCACAAGATTGGTTAAAAATCGAAGTTGGACAAGAATAAACCTTTGGAAGGCGAAAAATGACCTAAATGTTCATCCAATGACACAAACACACCTATTGGATGCACAAGATTGGTTAAAAACCGTAATTGGAGTAGATTAAACCTAGGGATGACGAAAATGACCTAAATGTTTATCCAATGACACAAACACACCTATTGGATGCACAAGATTGGTTAAAAACCCGAGTTGGACAAGAATAAGTGTAGGAAGGACGAAAATGACCTAAATCTTCATCCAATGACACAAACAGGCCTATTGGATGCACAAGATTGGTTAAAAACCCTAATTGGACTATAATAAACCTAGGGAGGACGAAAATGACCTAAATGATCATCCAATAACACAAATAAACTTATTGGATGCACAAGATTGGTTAAAAACCTTAATTAGACAAGAATAAGCCAAAGAAGGACGAAAATGACCTAAATGTTCAACCAATTACACAAACACACCTATTGGATGCACAAGATTGGTTAAAATCCAAGTTGGACAAGAATAAACCTTTGGAAGACGAAAATGACCTAAATGTTCATCCAATTACACAAACACACCTATTGGATGCACAAGATTGGTTAAAAACCGTAATTGGAGTAGATGAAACCTAGGGATGAAGAAAATGCCCTAAATGTTTATCCAATGACACAAACACACCTATTGGATGCACAAGATTGGTTAAATACCCTAGTTGGACAAGAATAAGTGTAGGAAAGACGAAAATGACCTAAATCTTCATCCAATGACACAAACACGCCAATTGGATGCACAAGATTGGTTAAAAACCCTAACTGGACAAGAATAATCCAAAGAAGGACGAAAATGACCTAAATGTTCATCCAATGACACAAACACACCTATTGGATGCACAAGATTGGTTAAAAACCCTAGTTGGACAAGAATAAGTTTAGGAAGGACGAAAATGACCAAAATGTTCATCCAATGACACAAACACACCTATTGGAGGCACAAGATTGGTTAAAAACCTTAGATGGACAAGAATAAGTTTACGAAAGAAGAAAATGACCTAAATGTTCACCCAATGACACAAACACACCTATTGGATGCACAAGATTGGTTAAAAACCGTAATTGGACTAGAATAATCCTAGGGAGATGCACAAGATTGGTTAAAAACCGTAATTGGACTAGAATAATCCTAGGGAGATGCACAAGATTGGTTAAAAACCGTAATTGGACTAGAATAATCCTAGGGAGATGCACAAGATTGGTTAAAAACCGTAATTGGACTAGAATAATCCTAGGGAGATGCACAAGATTGGTTAAAAACCGTAATTGGACTAGAATAATCCTAGGGAGATGCACAAGATTGGTTAAAAACCGTAATTGGACTAGAATAATCCTAGGGAGATGCACAAGATTGGTTAAAAACCCTAGTTGGACAAGAATAACTTTAGGAAGGACGAAATTGACCAAAATGTTCATCCAATGACACAAACACACCTATTAGATGCACAAGATTCGTTAAAAATCCTAGTTGGAAAAGAATAAGTTTAGGAAGGACAAAAATGATCTAAATGTCCATTTAATAACACAAGCACACCTATTAGATGCACAAGATTGGTTAAAAACCCTAGTTGGACTAGAATAAACCTAGGGAGGACGAAAATGACCTAAATTATCATCCAATGACACAAATAAACCTATTGGATGCATAAGATTGGTTAAAAACCCTAATTGGACAAGAATAAGCCAAAGAAGGACGAAAATGACCTAAATGTTCATCCAATTACACAAACAAACCTATTGGACGCACAAGATTGGTTAAAAACCCTAAATGGACTAGAGTAAACCTAAGGAGGACGAAAATGACCTAAATGTTCATCCAATGACACAAATGAACTTAATGGATGCACAAGATTTGTTAAAACCCTAATTGGACTGAAATAAATCTAGGGAGGACGAAAATGACCTAAATGTTCATCCAATGACACAAAACACCGATTGGATGCACAAGATTGGTTAAAAACCCCAGTTGGACAAGAATAAGTCTAGGAAGAACGAAAATGACCTAAATGTTCATCCAATGACACAAATGAACTTATTGGATGCACAAGATAGGTTAAAAACCCTAATTGGACTAGAATAAACCTAGGGAGGACGAAAATGACCTAAATGTTTATCCAATGACACAAATGAACTTATTGGATGCACAAGATAGGTTAAAAACCCTAATTGGACTAGAATAAACCTAGGGAGGACGAAAATGACCTAAATGTTCATCCAATGACACAAACACACCGATTGGAAGCACAAGATTGGTTAAAAACCCTAATTGGTCTAGAATAAACCTAGGGAGGACGAAAATGACCCAATGTTCATCCAATGACACAAACACACCTATTGGATGCACAAGATTGGTTAAAAACCTTAGTTGGACAAGAATAAGTCTAAGTAGGACGAATATGACCTAATTGGTCATCCAATGACACAAACACAACCTATTGGATGCACAAGATTGGTTAAAAACCGTAATTGGACTAGAACAAACCTAGGGAGGATTAAAATGACCTAAATGTTCATCCAATGACACAAACCCACCTATTGGATGGACAAGATTGGTTAGAAACCGTAATTGGACTAGAATAAACCTAGGGAGGACGAAAATGACCTAAATGTTCCTCCAATGACACAAACACACCTATTATATGCACAAGATTTGTTAAAAACACTAGTTGGACCAGAATAAGTTTAGGAAGGACGAAAATGACCTAAATGTTCATCCAATGACACAAACAAACTTATTGGATGCACAAGACTGGTTAAAAACCCTAATTGGACAAGAATAAGCCTGGGTAGGACGAAAATGACCTAAATGTTCATCCAATGACACAAACACACCTATTGGATCCACAAGATTGGTTAAAAACGTTTGTTGGGCAAGAATAAGTTTAGGAAGGACGAAAATGAATTAATTGTTCATCCAATGACACAAACACACCTATTGGATGCACAAGATTGGTTAGAAACCGTCATTGGACTAGAATAATCCTAGGGAGGACGAAAATGACCTAAATGTTTCTCCAATGACACAAATAAACTTATTGGATGCACAAGACTGGTTAAAAACCCTAATTGGACAAGAATAAGCCAAAGAAGGACGAAAATGACCTAAATGTGCATCCAATGACACAAACACACTTATTGGATGCACCAGATTGGTTAAAAACCCTAGTTGGACAACAAAAAGACTAGGAAGGACGAAAATTACCTAAATGTTCATCCAATGACACAAACACACCTATTGGATGTACAAGATTGGTTAAAAACCGTTGTTGGAATACAATAAACCTAGGCAGGACGAAAATGACCTAAATGTTCATCCAATGACACAATTGAATTTGCTGGATGCACAAGATTGGTTAAAAACCCTAATTGGACAAGAATAAGCCAAGCGAGGACGAAAATGACCTAAATGTTCATCCAATGACACAAATAAACTTATTGGATGGACAAGATCGGTTAAAAACCCTAATTGGAGAAGAATCAGCCAATGGGGGACGAAAATGACGTAAATGTTCACCAAATGACACAAACACACCTATTGGATGCACAAGATATGTTAAAAACCCTAATTGGACTAGAATACACATAGGGAGGACGAAAATGACCTAAATGTTCATCCAATGACACAAACACATCTATTGGATGCACAAGATTAGTTAAAAACCCAAGTTGGACAAGAATAAACCTATGGAAGACGATAATGACCTAAATGTTCATCCAATGACACAAACACACCTATTGGATGCACTAGATTTGTTAAAAACCCTAATTGGAGTAGAATAAACCTAGGGAGGACGAAAATGATCTAAATGTTCATCAAATGACACAAACACACCTATTGGATGTACAAGATTTGTTAAAAACCCTAGTTGGAGAAGAATAAGTTTAGGAAGGACGAAAATGACTTAAATGTTCATCCAATGACACAAACACACCTATTGGTTGCACAAGATTGGTTAAAAACCGGAGGAAGAAAATGACCTAAATCTTCATCCAATTACACAAATGAACTTATTGGATGCACCAGATTGGTTAAAAAACCTAATTGGACAAGAATACACCTAGGGAGGACGAATATGACCTAAATGTTCATCCAATGACACAAATAAACTTATTGGATGCACAAGATTGGTTAAAAACCCTAATTGGACTAGATTAAACCTAGGAAGGACGAAAATGACCTAAATGTTCATGCAATGAGACAAATAAACTTATTGGATGCACAATATTGGTTAAAAACCCTAATTGGACAAGAATAAACATATGGATGACGAAAATGACCTAAATGTTCATGCAATGAGACAAATAAACTTATTGGATGCACAAGATTGGTTAAAAACCCTAATTGGACTAGAATACACCTAGGGAGGACGAAAATGACCTAAATGTTCATCCAATGACACAAACACACCTATTGGATGCACAAGATTGGTTAAAAACCCTAATTGGACTAGAACAAATCTAGGGAGGAAAAAATGACCTAAATGTTCATCCAATGACACAAATAAACTTATTGGATGCACGATATTGGTTAAAAACACTAATTGGACAAGAATAAGCCAAAGTAGGACGAAAATGACCTAAATGTGCATCCAACGACACAAACACACTTATTGGATGCACCAGATTGGTTAAAAAACCTAGTTGGAGAAGAAAAAGTCTAGGAAAGACGAAAATGACCTAAATGTTCATCCAATGACACAAACACACCTATTGGATGTACAAGATTGGTTAAAA
Organism: Cicer arietinum; assembly: GCF_000331145.2. Classification (NCBI taxonomy): domain Eukaryota; kingdom Viridiplantae; phylum Streptophyta; class Magnoliopsida; order Fabales; family Fabaceae; genus Cicer; species Cicer arietinum. The sequence continues at coordinate 3,510,369 of NW_027339431.1, read as the reverse complement.
ACTGTTGTTGGAATAGAATAAACCTAGGGAGGACGAATATGACCTAAATGTTCATCCAATGACACAATTGAATTTTCTGGATGCACAAGATTGGTTAAAAACCCTAATTGGACAAGAATAAGACAAGCGAGGACGAAAATGACCTAATCCAATGACACACACACACCAATTGGATGCACAAGATAGGTTAAAAACCCTAATTGGAGGAGAATAAATCTAGGGAGGACGAAAATGCCCTAAATGTTCATCCAATGACACAATTGAATTTTCTGGATGCACAAGATTACTTAAAAACGCAAGTTGGACAAGAATAAACCTATGGAAGACGAAAATGACCTAATCCAATGACACACACACACCAATTGGATGCACAAGATAGGTTAAAAACCCTAATTGGAGGAGAATAAATCTAGGGAGGACGAAAATGCCCTAAATGTTCATCCAATGACACAATTGAATTTTCTGGATGCACAAGATTACTTAAAAACGCAAGTTGGACAAGAATAAACCTATGGAAGACGAAAATGACCTAATCCAATGACACACACACACCAATTGGATGCACAAGATAGGTTAAAAACCCTAATTGGAGGAGAATAAATCTAGGGAGGACGAAAATGCCCTAAATGTTCATCCAATGACACAATTGAATTTTCTGGATGCACAAGATTACTTAAAAACGCAAGTTGGACAAGAATAAACCTATGGAAGACGAAAATGACCTAATCCAATGACACACACACACCAATTGGATGCACAAGATAGGTTAAAAACCCTAATTGGAGGAGAATAAATCTAGGGAGGACGAAAATGCCCTAAATGTTCATCCAATGACACAATTGAATTTTCTGGATGCACAAGATTACTTAAAAACGCAAGTTGGACAAGAATAAACCTATGGAAGACGAAAATGACCTAATCCAATGACACACACACACCAATTGGATGCACAAGATAGGTTAAAAACCCTAATTGGAGGAGAATAAATCTAGGGAGGACGAAAATGCCCTAAATGTTCATCCAATGACACAAACACATCTATTGGAAATGACCTAAATGTTCATCCAATGACACAAATAAACTTATTGGATGCACAACATTGGTTAAAAACCCGAATTGGACAAGAATAAGCCAAAGTAGGACGAAAATGACCTAAATGTGCATCCAATGACACAAACACACTTATTCGATGCACCAGTTTGGTTAAAAAACCTAGTTGGACAAGAAAAAAGTCTAGGAAAGACGAAAATGACCTAAATGTCCATCCAATGACACAAACACACCTATTGGATGTACAAGATTGGTTAAAAACCGTTGTTGGAATAGAATAAACCTAGGCAGGACGAAAATGACCTAAATGTTCATCCAATGACACAATTGAATTTACTGGATGCACAAGATTGGTTAAAAACCCTAATTGGACAAGAATAAGCTAAGCGAGGACGAAAATGACC
>NW_027339431.1:3504444-3508128 GCF_000331145.2 Cicer arietinum | reverse complement strand
GGACAAAAACGACCTAAATGTTCATCCAATTACACAAATGAACTTATTGGATGCACAAGATTGGTTAAAAACCCTAATTGGACAAGAATCAGCCAATGGGGGACGAAAATGACGTAAATGTTCATCCAATGACACAAACACACCTATTGAATGCACAACATAGGTTAAAAACCCTAATTGGACAAGAATACACATAGGGAGGACGAAAATGACCTAAATGTTCATCCAATGACACAAACACACCTATTGGATGTACAAGATTGGTTAAAAACCGTTGTTGGAATAGAATAAACCTAGGCAGGACGAAAATGACCTAAATGTTCATCCAATGACACAAACACACCTATTGGATGTACAAGATTGGTTAAAAACCGTTGTTGGAATAGAATAAACCTAGGCAGGACGAAAATGACCTAAATGTTCATCCAATGACACAAACACACCTATTGGATGTACAAGATTGGTTAAAAACCGTTGTTGGAATAGAATAAACCTAGGCAGGACGAAAATGACCTAAATGTTCATCCAATGACACAAACACACCTATTGGATGTACAAGATTGGTTAAAAACCGTTGTTGGAATAGAATAAACCTAGGCAGGACGAAAATGACCTAAATGTTCATCCAATGACACAAACACACCTATTGGATGTACAAGATTGGTTAAAAACCGTTGTTGGAATAGAATAAACCTAGGCAGGACGAAAATGACCTAAATGTTCATCCAATGACACAAATAAACTTATTGGATGGACAAGATTGGTTAAAAAGCCTAATTGGCCAAGAATCAGCCAATGGGGGACGAAAATGACGTAAATGTTCATCAAATGACACAAACACACCTATTGGATGCATAAGATAGGTTAACAACCCTAATTGGACTAGAATACACATAGGGAGGACGAAAATGACCTAAATGTTCATCCAATGACACAAACACATCTATTGGATGCACAAGATTAGTTAAAAACCCAAGTTGGACAAGAATAAACCTATGGAAGACAAAAATGACCTAAATGTTCATCCAATGACACAAACACATCTATTGGATGCACAAGATTAGTTAAAAACCCAAGTTGGACAAGAATAAACCTATGGAAGACAAAAATGACCTAAATGTTCATCCAATGACACAAACACATCTATTGGATGCACAAGATTAGTTAAAAACCCAAGTTGGACAAGAATAAACCTATGGAAGACAAAAATGACCTAAATGTTCATCCAATGACACAAACACTCCTATTGGATGTACAAGATTAGTTAAAAACCGTTATTGAACTAGAATAAACCTATGGAGGACGAAAATGACCTGAATGTTCATCCAATGACACAAATGAACTTATTGGATGCACAAGATTGGTTAAAAACCCAAGGGAGGCCGAAAATGGCCTAAATGTTCATCAAATGACACAAACACATCTATTGGATGCACAAGATTAGTTAAAAACCCAAGGGAGGCCGAAAATGGCCTAAATGTTCATCAAATGACACAAACACATCTATTGGATGCACAAGATTAGTTAAAAACCCAAGGGAGGCCGAAAATGGCCTAAATGTTCATCAAATGACACAAACACATCTATTGGATGCACAAGATTAGTTAAAAACCCAAGGGAGGCCGAAAATGGCCTAAATGTTCATCAAATGACACAAACACATCTATTGGATGCACAAGATTAGTTAAAAACCCAAGGGAGGCCGAAAATGGCCTAAATGTTCATCAAATGACACAAACACATCTATTGGATGCACAAGATTAGTTAAAAACCCAAGGGAGGCCGAAAATGGCCTAAATGTTCATCAAATGACACAAACACATCTATTGGATGCACAAGATTGGTTAAAAACCCTAATTGGACAAGAATAAGCTAAGCGAGGACGAAAATGACCTAAATGGTCACCCAATGACACAAATAAACTTATTGGATGGACAAGATTGGTTAAAAAGCCTAATTGGACAAGAATCAGCCAATGGGGGACGAAAATGACGTAAATGTTCATCAAATGACACAAACACACCTATTGGATGCACAAGATAGGTTAAAAACCCTAATTGGACTAGAATACACATAGGGAGGACGAAAATGACCTAAATGTTCATCCAATGACACAAACACACCTATTGGATGTACAAGATTGGTTAAAAACCGTTGTTGGAATAGAATAAACCTAGGCAGGACGAAAATGACGTAAATGTTCATCCAATGACACAATTGAACTTACTGGATGCACAAGATTGGTTAAAAACCCTAATTGGACAAGAATAAGCCATGTGAGGATGATACTGACCTAAATGTTCATCCAATGACACAAATAAACTTATTGGATGGACAAGATTGGTTAAGAAGCCTAATTGGACAAGAATCAGCCAATGGGGGACGAAAATGACCTAAATGTTCATCCAATGACACAAATAAACTTATTGGATGCACAAGATTGGTTAAAAACCCTAATTGGACTCGAATACACATAGGGAGGACGAAAATGACCAAAATGTTCATCCAGTGACACAAACACACCTATTGGATGCACAAGATTAGTTAAAAACCCAAGTTGGACAAGAATAAACCTATGGAAGACGAAAATGACCTAAATGTTCATCCAATGACACAAATAAACTTATTGGATGCACAAGATTGGTTAAAAACCCTAATTGGACTCGAATACACATAGGGAGGACGAAAATGACCAAAATGTTCATCCAGTGACACAAACACACCTATTGGATGCACAAGATTAGTTAAAAACCCAAGTTGGACAAGAATAAACCTATGGAAGACGAAAATGACCTAAATGTTCATCCAATGACACAAACACACCTATTGGATGCACTAGATTGGTTAAATACCATAATTGGAGTAGAATAAACCTAGGGAGTACGAAAATGACCTAAATGTTCATCAAATGACACAAACACACCAATTGGATGTACAAGATTTGTTAAAAACCCTAGTTGGACAAGAATAAGTTTAGGAAGGACGAAAATGACCTAAATGTTCATCCAATGACACAAATAAACTTATTGGATGCACAAGATTGGTTAAAAACCCTAATTGGGCAAGAATAAGCCAAAGAAGGACGAAAATGAGCTAAATGTGCATCCAATGACACAAACACACTTATTGGATGCACCAGATTGGTTAAAAAACCTAGTTGGACAAGAAATAGTCTAGGAAAGACGAAAATGACCTAAATGTTCAACCAATGACACAAACACACCTATTGGATGTACAAGATTGGTTAAAAACCGTTGTTGGAATAGAATAAACCTAGGCAGGACGAAAATGACCTAAATGTTCATCCAATGACACAATTGAATTTGCTGGATGCACAAGATTGGTTAAAAACCCTAATTGGACAAGAATAAGACAAGCGAGGACGAAAATGTCCTAAATGTTCATCCAATGACCCAAATAAACTTATTGGATGCACAAGATTGGTTAAAAACCCTAATTGGACAAGAATCTGGCAATGGGGGACGAAAATGACGTAAATGTTCGTCAAATGACACAAACACACCTATTAGAAGCACAAGATAGGTTAAAAACCCTAATTGGACTAGAATATACATAGGGAGGACGAAAATGACCTAAATGTTCATCCAATGACACAAACACATCTATTGGATGCACAAGATTAGTTAAAAACCCTAATTGGACAAGAATAAACCTATGGAAGAC
>NW_027339431.1:3500082-3504419 GCF_000331145.2 Cicer arietinum | reverse complement strand
CCAATGACACAAACACACTTATTGGATGCACCAGATTGGTTAAAAAACCTAGTTGGACAAGAAAAAGTCTAGGAAAGACGAAAATGACCTAAATGTTCATCCAATGACACAAACACACCTATTGGATGTACAAGATTGGTTAAAAACCGTTGTTGGAATAGAATAAACCTAGGCAGGACGAAAATGACCTAAATGTTCATCCAATGACACAATTGAACTTACTGGATGCACAAGATTGGTTAAAAACCCTAATTGGACAAGAATAAGCTAAGCGAGGACGAAAATGACGTAAATGTTCATCCAATGACACAAATAAACTTATTGGATGGACAAGATTGGTTAAAAAGCCTAATTGGACAAGAATCAGCCAATGGGGGACGAAAATGACGTAAATGTTCATCAAATGACAGAAACACACCTATTGGATGCACAAGATAGGTTAAAAACCTTAATTGGACTAGAAGACACATAGGGAGGACGAAATGACCTAAATGTTCATCCAATGACACAAACACATCTATTGGATGCACAAGATAGGTTAAAAAGCACCTATTGGATGTACAAGATTGGTTAAAAACCGTTATTGGACTAGAATAAACCTAGGGAGGACGAAAATGATCCAAATGTTCATCCAATGACACAATTGAACTTACTGGATGCACAAGACACAAACACACCTATTGGATGTACAAGATTGGTTAAAAACCGTTATTGGACTAGAATAAACCTAGGGAGGACGAAAATGATCCAAATGTTCATCCAATGACACAATTGAACTTACTGGATGCACAAGACACAAACACACCTATTGGATGTACAAGATTGGTTAAAAACCGTTATTGGACTAGAATAAACCTAGGGAGGACGAAAATGATCCAAATGTTCATCCAATGACACAATTGAACTTACTGGATGCACAAGACACAAACACACCTATTGGATGTACAAGATTGGTTAAAAACCGTTATTGGACTAGAATAAACCTAGGGAGGACGAAAATGATCCAAATGTTCATCCAATGACACAATTGAACTTACTGGATGCACAAGACACAAACACACCTATTGGATGTACAAGATTGGTTAAAAACCGTTATTGGACTAGAATAAACCTAGGGAGGACGAAAATGATCCAAATGTTCATCCAATGACACAATTGAACTTACTGGATGCACAAGACACAAACACACCTATTGGATGTACAAGATTGGTTAAAAACCGTTATTGGACTAGAATAAACCTAGGGAGGACGAAAATGATCCAAATGTTCATCCAATGACACAATTGAACTTACTGGATGCACAAGACACAAACACACCTATTGGATGTACAAGATTGGTTAAAAACCGTTATTGGACTAGAATAAACCTAGGGAGGACGAAAATGATCCAAATGTTCATCCAATGACACAATTGAACTTACTGGATGCACAAGACACAAACACACCTATTGGATGTACAAGATTGGTTAAAAACCGTTATTGGACTAGAATAAACCTAGGGAGGACGAAAATGATCCAAATGTTCATCCAATGACACAATTGAACTTACTGGATGCACAAGACACAAACACACCTATTGGATGTACAAGATTGGTTAAAAACCGTTATTGGACTAGAATAAACCTAGGGAGGACGAAAATGATCCAAATGTTCATCCAATGACACAATTGAACTTACTGGATGCACAAGACACAAACACACCTATTGGATGTACAAGATTGGTTAAAAACCGTTATTGGACTAGAATAAACCTAGGGAGGACGAAAATGATCCAAATGTTCATCCAATGACACAATTGAACTTACTGGATGCACAAGACACAAACACACCTATTGGATGTACAAGATTGGTTAAAAACCGTTATTGGACTAGAATAAACCTAGGGAGGACGAAAATGATCCAAATGTTCATCCAATGACACAATTGAACTTACTGGATGCACAAGACACAAACACACCTATTGGATGTACAAGATTGGTTAAAAACCGTTATTGGACTAGAATAAACCTAGGGAGGACGAAAATGATCCAAATGTTCATCCAATGACACAATTGAACTTACTGGATGCACAAGACACAAACACACCTATTGGATGTACAAGATTGGTTAAAAACCGTTATTGGACTAGAATAAACCTAGGGAGGACGAAAATGATCCAAATGTTCATCCAATGACACAATTGAACTTACTGGATGCACAAGACACAAACACACCTATTGGATGTACAAGATTGGTTAAAAACCGTTATTGGACTAGAATAAACCTAGGGAGGACGAAAATGATCCAAATGTTCATCCAATGACACAATTGAACTTACTGGATGCACAAGACACAAACACACCTATTGGATGTACAAGATTGGTTAAAAACCGTTATTGGACTAGAATAAACCTAGGGAGGACGAAAATGATCCAAATGTTCATCCAATGACACAATTGAACTTACTGGATGCACAAGACACAAACACACCTATTGGATGTACAAGATTGGTTAAAAACCGTTATTGGACTAGAATAAACCTAGGGAGGACGAAAATGATCCAAATGTTCATCCAATGACACAATTGAACTTACTGGATGCACAAGACACAAACACACCTATTGGATGTACAAGATTGGTTAAAAACCGTTATTGGACTAGAATAAACCTAGGGAGGACGAAAATGATCCAAATGTTCATCCAATGACACAATTGAACTTACTGGATGCACAAGACACAAACACACCTATTGGATGTACAAGATTGGTTAAAAACCGTTATTGGACTAGAATAAACCTAGGGAGGACGAAAATGATCCAAATGTTCATCCAATGACACAATTGAACTTACTGGATGCACAAGACACAAACACACCTATTGGATGTACAAGATTGGTTAAAAACCGTTATTGGACTAGAATAAACCTAGGGAGGACGAAAATGATCCAAATGTTCATCCAATGACACAATTGAACTTACTGGATGCACAAGACACAAACACACCTATTGGATGTACAAGATTGGTTAAAAACCGTTATTGGACTAGAATAAACCTAGGGAGGACGAAAATGATCCAAATGTTCATCCAATGACACAATTGAACTTACTGGATGCACAAGACACAAACACACCTATTGGATGTACAAGATTGGTTAAAAACCGTTATTGGACTAGAATAAACCTAGGGAGGACGAAAATGATCCAAATGTTCATCCAATGACACAATTGAACTTACTGGATGCACAAGACACAAACACACCTATTGGATGTACAAGATTGGTTAAAAACCGTTATTGGACTAGAATAAACCTAGGGAGGACGAAAATGATCCAAATGTTCATCCAATGACACAATTGAACTTACTGGATGCACAAGACACAAACACACCTATTGGATGTACAAGATTGGTTAAAAACCGTTATTGGACTAGAATAAACCTAGGGAGGACGAAAATGATCCAAATGTTCATCCAATGACACAATTGAACTTACTGGATGCACAAGACACAAACACACCTATTGGATGTACAAGATTGGTTAAAAACCGTTATTGGACTAGAATAAACCTAGGGAGGACGAAAATGATCCAAATGTTCATCCAATGACACAATTGAACTTACTGGATGCACAAGACACAAACACACCTATTGGATGTACAAGATTGGTTAAAAACCGTTATTGGACTAGAATAAACCTAGGGAGGACGAAAATGATCCAAATGTTCATCCAATGACACAATTGAACTTACTGGATGCACAAGACACAAACACACCTATTGGATGTACAAGATTGGTTAAAAACCGTTATTGGACTAGAATAAACCTAGGGAGGACGAAAATGATCCAAATGTTCATCCAATGACACAATTGAACTTACTGGATGCACAAGACACAAACACACCTATTGGATGTACAAGATTGGTTAAAAACCGTTATTGGACTAGAATAAACCTAGGGAGGACGAAAATGATCCAAATGTTCATCCAATGACACAATTGAACTTACTGGATGCACAAGACACAAACACACCTATTGGATGTACAAGATTGGTTAAAAACCGTTATTGGACTAGAATAAACCTAGGGAGGACGAAAATGATCCAAATGTTCATCCAATGACACAATTGAACTTACTGGATGCACAAGACACAAACACACCTATTGGATGTACAAGATTGGTTAAAAACCGTTGTTGGAATTATTGGATGCACTAGATTGGTTAAAAACCCTAATTGGACTAGAATAAATCTAGGGAGGACGAAAATGACCTAAATGTTCATCCAATGACACAAAACACCGATTGGATGCACAAGATTGGTTAAAACCCTAATTGGACTAGAATAAACCTAGGGAGGACGAAAA
>NW_027339431.1:3499205-3499681 GCF_000331145.2 Cicer arietinum | reverse complement strand
CAATGACACAAACACACCTATTGGATGCACAAGATTGGTTAAAAACCCTAATTAGACTAGAATAAAGCTAGGGAGGACGAAAATGACCTAAATTATCATCCAATGACACAAATAAACATATTGGATGCACAAGATTGGTTAAAAACCTTAATTGGACAAGAATAAGCCAATGAAGGACGAAAATGACCTAAATGTTCATCCAATTACACAAAAACACCTATTGGATGCACAAGAATGGTTAAAAACCCTAGTTGGACAAGAATAAATTTAGGAAGGATGAAAATGACCAAAATGTTCATCCAATGACACAATCACACCTATTAGATGCACAAGATTAGTTAAAAGCCCTAGTTGGACAAGAATAAGTTTAGGAAGGACGAAAATGACCTAAATGTCCATCCAATGGTACAAACACACCTATTAGATGCACAAGATTGGGTAAAAACCCAAGTTTGACAAGAATAAACCTAGGGAGG
>NW_027339431.1:3491606-3498705 GCF_000331145.2 Cicer arietinum | reverse complement strand
TTAGTTGGACAAGAATCAGTGTAGGAAGGACGAAAATGACCTAAATCTTCATGCAATGACACAAAACACCTATTGGATGCACAAGATTGGTTAAAAACCCTAATTGGACTAGAATAAACCTAGGGAGGACGAAAATGACCCAAATGTTCATCCAAGGACACAAATAAACTTATTGGATGCACAAGGTTCACTACAAGAAATTTTGAGTTTTGCCACAGATGCGTTGCGACGGGTGCCAAACAAACGTCGCCGTTCTCTCTTTACTACACTTCCTGCTATGGTGTTAAACAACCGTCGCAACATTTCTAAGCAAAACCAAGAGGCGCTACTTTTTTCCAATCCCGCGTCCCAATTTTTGCAAGTCCTGCTCTCTAAATTTCTTCTCATATCTCTACGACCCTTTTCTCCCAAAACCAAAAACCCTTTTCTCTCAAATTTGTTTCCTTCAAAATCCCCAAATCCCTCGATCTCCCCATCTATGCAGATGTTTGATCTCTCCATCTCTGGAATTGAAGCAATCTCTCTTCTCTGCGGTAAGCTTCATGCCATTTATCTTTTATGCGATTGAATGCTTAGTGTTGGTTGATAGTGAATCTCATTATCTAGACATTTCATTTGTGTTCTTGTTTACAATATGATTTTCTTCATTACAAAGGGTTTATCATGTTTATGATAAGATGAGGAACATGATGTAAATACCTATGGTGTTTTTGTATTATAGACTTTTAATGTTTTGGTTAGGACTTGGGACTGGGATTTGGATTTGCGACACGTAACTTACAAGAAATTTTCTTCAAAATTGTGATTTCCAAATTCTCGCGTTCTGAATTGCTTCCCTCAAATCTCTCAAATCCCTAAAACATCAATCTACCCCAAATATCCTTGCTCTCACAATTTCACTTTTATCTCTTCTTACCTTTCAATTCCATCTTCGTTTGTTGCAACCTATGGTACGATTTCCTTTTCGTTGTTAGTGTTTTGATTACACTATTCTAATTGGTGCAGATTTTTTTGCTTCAAATGCCAATTATGTGAAACAAGAGGAGAACAGTCGCATGTAGTGTTACTAAACGACGAGGTACTTTTAGTTTTCTATGTATTGTATCTATTGCAACTTATTTTCTATTTTCTGATATTTATATTCTCTTCCATTTATGTTTTCTTTTATGCGATTTGGTATTTTCATTTGCATTCATTTATCAATTTGTGTTCTCTTCTAAACACGTTGATCACTATGAATAATAGGTGAGCTTACAAGTTATGCTAGCTAGGATTAGAGATACAATTTATATACAATCCCAAATTTTAACCAGACAAATCAGTTTTACAACCTATCATTTTCCCCATGTTTAGAATATGTTGGTGTGTGGGTTAGTTTTGTATACATTGGTAATGGTGAGTTGATGTTTCAAGTGTTTAATGTTATTATCATGAAACAATTTGCAATGATTGGCTTAGGTAAGATTAGATATTTTTTAGGCATTGAAGATTTAGAAACGACACAGTTTATGCCAAAATAAAAACGTTTTGGTGTCTTAGCCTTTCTAATGCGCGTCAAGGTCAATCATTGGTAATGAGAGGTTGAGGTGCACAATACAAATTTAGAGAGATAATACATTTAGCAAAAGAGCATAGAGAGGGAGCTCGAAAAAACATCTCAAATTTCATTATCAAATACCTGATTTAATAAACCATAAATCGAGGGGTTTAGCTTGTTTGTGCTGAATTGGGTATTGTTTAGAGATTCATGTCTTTGTTTAATGGTTATTCCATTTGTGAAGTTGGCAAGGAAGCAGCTAGTATTGCTGGTACTTTTTCTTTCTCTACATGTCATGGATATTGTTATCACATGTAACACTTAGGACTTATCTTTATCTGTATCATGATATATGCTTGTTTATTTTTAGGGAACATATATGCTTCTGGGCTATTTGTATTCCTAATGTAAGTTTGATAAATTGATTTTTTTTTAAATAAAAAATTGACCATAAAATAATTTGATATTTATCCTTTATTCTGTTGTGAATAATAGACCCAAATTTAAGAGAATTATCGTAAACGGATCAACATAAATGTTCTCAAGATTGCCATATATTTAATCTCTTTTGAACTGCTTGATCTGCTTGTTGTTTGGAACACCTCTTATATCACATAATAATGTGTTGGTTACAACTGTTAATTCAATTGGAACAACTTTTTAGTTTGTGTACTGATATATGCTATTGTATATTGTCATTTGATAAGGTGAGAATGTTTGGATTACTACTGGCAGTTTTGGGAATATTTGGGATCATACTAGTTGGGAGTTTGAAAATAACCTATAGTTCCATGCGCCTAATGTTTGTTGGATTCTTGAGTTGTGCTTTTCTCATTTCAATGTTTGCCTCGTGTTCTTATTTCTCTTTCCTGTGCGTCGTATAACCCCCAAATTTCCCAAATCAGTTTCCTTATGCGAAGCTTGTTATATCTGAAGCTCAGTTTAGACTTTTAGATTTATTTTCAAACAAATTTTGTTTGGCACTCTATCTCTCTATACTTTATTGGCTGTTGCTTTCTTTAAATATGTTGTATTGAGATTCCTACATATCAATTGATATTGATTTTGTATTGAGTTAAGTCTTAGATGTTGTATTTGTCATTTTCTATTGTGTTAGTGTATTCTTGATTGTAGAGTTATTTTGTTACCATGTCAACTTAACATGTTTGTTTATGAGATATAATGGCTTAATGACAAAATTGTAGATTCAATCTCTGTAATATGTTGGAAAGCATTGATAGTAGAAAGTATTGAAATAAGATGCCAAGACTCAAGATTTTGATTTGAAAGTTGGTTTTACATAATGGAATGATATGCTTTTATCATTACTTGGATACTAACTTGCTACCTTGTGTACACATTGCTCTTAATCAATTTGTCACAATGATTCTAACATCATTAGCATTGTTTATTATTAATTCATTGTTAATTCAGTTCCCTTTGTCAAATCAAATTTACAACATTAATTTGTCATTCTTTTTTGTTATAGCTAATTTTCTTTTATATACTCTTTTTATCAGAGTTTTGAGACTTAGTTGTATTCTGTTTTGAACACTTGATTTGATTAAGTTTACTTCGCATGTGTTGACTAATTTGATAGTGTTTACCATGAGATTAGTGGCCCTATTTTCATTTAATCTTCTATTTGATTTGTTTATTACCACTATTAAATCAAGGAATTAGTTTGATATTTCAATGTTTTGATTTTGAGTCTTTGATCTTGTTTAAATTTTAATTAGTTGGATGTTAATATTAAATTATTTATTATATATCAAAAAGTGAAGTTGAATTTAATATATATACTTATATGTTTTTTCAGGCAACATATACTCTGAATTACGAAGAGATAGAAGACGTTCTTCGGATTCTAATTGTCGGTCTAATAATGGAACATCATTAGGGACTATCTAAATGATTTATGAATTTAGTTCGATGTTGTTGTTTTGCATGTTCAGCCTTGGTAATATTTTAGTTTTTGAATATTTAAACTAATTTATTTATTGTTTTAATTAAATTTAATGTAAGATTGTTACTTTTGAATATATTATATGGACGAGGTTTATTTGTAATTTTAAATATGTGTATTTTAGTTATATGAATGAGATTTATGAATATTTTTTAATTCAATTAAATTAATGAAAAACGAAAAAAGAAAAAAAAGCAAAAAAAAAAAATAAAAACTAAGTTTGCGACGGTTTGTAACTGTCACAAAAAATACATAGCGGCGATTTCTAACCGTCGCAATACCTTCCTAGACTAAAATATAGACGCAATTAAAGACCCTATTGGAGGCGGTTCGAACTGTCACAATAATTTGCGGCAGTTGGAACGACGGTTTTTGCAACCGTCGCAAAACACTCTCGCGACGCACGAATCTGCGACGGTTGAAAAACTGTCGCAAACATCAAATTGCGGCGGTTGTAACTACCGCAAAACCCCTTTTTAACCGCCGCAAAATCAATTTTTTTCTTGTAGTGATTGGTTAAAACCCCTAATTGGACAAGAATAAGCCAAAGAAAGACGAAAATGACCTAAATGTTCATCCAATTACAATAACACACCTATAGGATGCACAAGATTGGTTAAAAACCCTAATTGGACAAGAATAAGTTTAGGAAGGACGAAAATGACAAAAATGTATATCCAATGACACAAACACACCTATTAGATGCACAAGATTAGTTAAAAACCCTAGTTGGACAAGAATAAGTTTAGGAAGGACGAAAATGACCTAAATGTTCATCCAAAGACACAAATGAACTTATTGGATCCACAAGATTGGTTAAAAACCCTAATTGGACAAGAATAAGCCAATGGGGGACGAAAATGACCTAAATGTTCATCCAAAGACACAAATGAACTTATTGGATCCACAAGATTGGTTAAAAACCCTAATTGGACAAGAATAAGTTTAGGAAGGACGAAAATGACAAAAATGTATATCCAATGACACAAACACACCTATTAGATGCACAAGATTAGTTAAAAACCCTAGTTGGACAAGAATAAGTTTAGGAAGGACGAAAATGACATAAATGTCCATCCAATGACACAAACACACCTATTAGATGCACAAGATTGGTTCATAACCCAAGTTGGACAAGAATAAACCTAGGGAGGACGAAAATGACCTAAATGTCCATCCTATGACACAAACACACCTTATGGATGCAAAAGATTGGTTAAAAACCTTATTGGACTAGAATAAACCTAGGGAGGACGAAAATGACCTAAATGTTCATCCAATGACACAGACACACCTATTGGATGCACAAGATTGGTTAAAAACCTAAGTTGGACAAGAATAAGTTTAGGAAGAACGAAAATGACCTAAATGTCCATCCAATGACACAAACACACCTTATGGATGCAAAAGATTGGTTAAAAATCTTATTGGACTAGAATAAACCTAGGGAGGACGAAAATGACCTAAATGTTCATCCAATGACACAGACACACCTATTGGATGCACAAGATTGGTTAAAAACCTAAGTTGGACAAGAATAAGTTTAGGAAGAACGAAAATGACCTAAATGTCCATCCAATGACACAAACACACCTTATGGATGCAAAAGATTGGTTAAAAATCTTATTGGACTAGAATAAACCTAGGGAGGACGAAAATGACCTAAATGTTCATCCAATGACACAGACACACCTATTGGATGCACAAGATTGGTTAAAAACCTAAGTTGGACAAGAATAAGTTTAGGAAGAACGAAAATGACCTAAATGTCCATCCAATGACACAAACACACCTTATGGATGCAAAAGATTGGTTAAAAATCTTATTGGACTAGAATAAACCTAGGGAGGACGAAAATGACCTAAATGTTCATCCAATGACACAGACACACCTATTGGATGCACAAGATTGGTTAAAAACCTAAGTTGGACAAGAATAAGTTTAGGAAGAACGAAAATGACCTAAATGTCCATCCAATGACACAAACACACCTTATGGATGCAAAAGATTGGTTAAAAATCTTATTGGACTAGAATAAACCTAGGGAGGACGAAAATGACCTAAATGTTCATCCAATGACACAGACACACCTATTGGATGCACAAGATTGGTTAAAAACCTAAGTTGGACAAGAATAAGTTTAGGAAGAACGAAAATGACCTAAATGTCCATCCAATGACACAAACACACCTTATGGATGCAAAAGATTGGTTAAAAATCTTATTGGACTAGAATAAACCTAGGGAGGACGAAAATGACCTAAATGTTCATCCAATGACACAGACACACCTATTGGATGCACAAGATTGGTTAAAAACCTAAGTTGGACAAGAATAAGTTTAGGAAGAACGAAAATGACCTAAATGTCCATCCAATGACACAAACACACCTTATGGATGCAAAAGATTGGTTAAAAATCTTATTGGACTAGAATAAACCTAGGGAGGACGAAAATGACCTAAATGTTCATCCAATGACACAGACACACCTATTGGATGCACAAGATTGGTTAAAAACCTTAATTGTACTAGAATAATCCTAGGGGGGGACGAAAATGACCTAAATGTTCATCTAATGACACAAACACACCTATTAGACGCACAAGATTGGTTACAAACCCTAGTCGGATAAGAATAAGTTTAGGAAGGATGAAAATGACCTAAATGTTCATCCAATGACACAAACACACCTATTGGATGCACAAGTTTGATTAAAAACCCTAGTTGGACACGAATAAGTTTAGGAAGGACGAAAATGACCTAAATGTCCATCCAATGACACAAACACACCTATTGGATGCACAAGATTGGTTAAAAACCCTAATTGGACTAGAATACACCTAGGGAGGACGAAAATGACCTAAATGTTCATCCAATGACACAAACACACCTATTGGATGCACAAGATTGGTTAAAAAACCAACAATGACCCAAACACACCTATTGGATGCAAAAGATTGGTTAAAAACCCTAGTTGAGCAAGAATAAATCTAGGAAGGAGAAAAATGACCTAAATGTTCATCGAATGACACAAACACACCTATTGGATGCACAAGATTGGTTAAAAACTCTAAATGGACTAGAATAAACCTAGGGAGGAAGAAAATGACCTAATGGTTCATCCAATGACATAAACACACCTATTGGATGCACAAGAATGGTTAAAAACCCTAGTTGGACAAGAATAAGTTTAGGAAGGACGAAAATGACTTAAATGGTCATCCAATTACACCAAAATACCTATTGGATGCACAAGATTGGTTAAAAACCCTAGTTGGACAAGAATAAGTTTAGGAAGAACGAAAATGACCTAAATGTCCATCCAATGACACAAACACACCTTATGGATGCAAAAGATTGGTTAAAAACCTTATTGGACTAGAATAAACCTAGGGAGGACGATAATGACCTAAATGTTCATCCAACGACACAAATGAACTTATTGGATGCACAAGATTGGTTAAAAACCCTAATTGGACAAGAATAAGCCAATGGGGGACGAAAAGGACCTAAATGTTCATTCAATGACACAAACACACCTATTGGATGCACAAGATTGGTTATAAATCCTAGTTGGACAAGAATAAGTTTAGGAAG
>NW_027339431.1:3482377-3485127 GCF_000331145.2 Cicer arietinum | reverse complement strand
GGGACGAAAATGACCTAAATGTTCATCCAATGACACAAACACACCTATTGGATGCACAAGATTGGTTAAAAACCCAAGTTGGACTAGAATACACCTAGGGAGGACGAAAAGGACCTAAATGTTCATCCAATGACACAAACACACTTATTGGATGCACAAGATTGGTTAAAAACCCAAGTTGGACAAGAATAAACCTAGGGAGAATGAAAATGACCTAAATGTTCGTCCAATAACACAAACACACCTATTGGATGCACATGATTGGTTAAAAACCCTAGTTGGACAAGAATAAGTTTAGGAAGGACGAAAATGACCTAAATGTCCATCCAATGACACAAACACACCTTATGGATGCAAAAGATTGGCTAAAAACCTTATTGGACAAGAATAAACCTAGGGAGGATGAAAATGACCTAAATGTTCATCCAATGACACAAATGAACTTATTGGATGCACAAGATTGGTTAAAAACCCTTATTGGACAAGAATAAGCCAATGGGGGACGAAAATGATCTAAATGTTCATCCAATGACACAAACACACCTATTGGATGCACAAGATTGGTTAAAAACCCTAATTGGACTAGAATACATCTAGGGAGGACGAAAAAGACCTAAATGTTCATCCAAGGACACAAGCACACCTATTGGATGCACAAGATTGGTTAAAAACCCAAGTTTGACAAGAATAAACCTATGGAGAACGAAAATGACCTAAATGTTCGTCCAATAACACAAACACACCAATTGGATGCACATGATTGGTTAAAAACCTTATTGGACTAGAATAAACGCAGGGAGGACGAAAATGACCTAAATGTTCATCAAATGACACAAATGAACTTATTGGATGCACAAGATTGGTTAAAAACCCTAATTGTACAAGAATAAGCCAATGGGGGACGAAAATGATCTGAATGTTCATCCAATGACACAAACACACCTATTGGATGCACAAGATTGGTTAAAAACTCAAATTGGACTAGAATAAACCTTGGGAGGACGAAAATGACCTAAATGTTCATCCAATGACACAAACACACTTAATGGATGCAAAAGATTGGGTAAAAACCCTAGTTTGACAAGAATAAACCTATGGAGCAAGAAAATGACCTAAAGGTTCATCCAATGACACAAAAACACCTATTCGATGCACAAGATTGGTTAAAAACCCTAGTTCGACAAGAATAAATCTAGGAAGGACAAAAATGACCTAAATGTTCATCCAATGACACAAACACACCTATTGGATGCACAAGATTGGTTAAAAACCCTAGTTGGACAAGAATAAGCTTAGGAAGGACGAAAGTGACCTAAATGTCCATCCAATGACACAAACACATCTTATGGATGCAAAAGATTGGTTAAAAACCTTATTGAACTAGAATAAACGTAGGCAGGACGAAAATGACCTAAATGTTCATCCAATGACACAAATGAACTTATTGGATGCACAAGATTGGTTAAAAACCCTTATTGGACAAGAATAAGCCAATGAGGGACGGAAATGACCTAAATGTTCATCCAATGACACAAACACACCTATTGGATGCACAAGATTGGTTAAAAACCCTAATTGGACAAGAATACACCTAGGGAAGACGAAAAGGACCAAAATGTTCATCCAATGACACAAACACACCTATTGGATGCACAAGATTGGTTAAAAACCCTAATTGGACTAGAATACACCTAGGGAAGACGAAAAGGACCAAAATGTTCATCCAATGACACAAACACACCTATTGGATGCACAAGATTGGTTAAAAACCCAAGTTTGACAAGAATAAACCTAGGGAGAACGAAAATGACCTAAATGTTCGTCCAATAACACAAACACACCTTATGGATGCAAAAGATTGGTTAAAAACTTTATTGGACTAGAATAAACCTAGGGAGGACGAAAATGACCTATATGTTCATCCTATCACACAAACACACCTATTGGATGCACAAGATTGGTTAAAAACCTTAGTTGGACAAGAATAAGTTTAGGAAGGATGAAAATGACCTAAATGTTCATCCAATGACACAAACACACCTATTGGATGCACAAGATTGGTTAAAAACCTTAGTTGGACAAGAATAAGTTTAGGAAGGATGAAAATGACCTAAATGTTCATCAATTGACACAAACACACCTATTGTATGCACAAGAGTGGTTAAAAACCGTAATTGGACTACAATAATCTTAGGGGGGACGAAATGACCTAAATGTTCATCCAATGACACAAACACACCTGTTGGATGCACAAGATTGGTTAAAAACCCAAATTGGACTAGAATAAACCTTGGGAGGACGAAAATGACCTAAATGTTCATCCAATGACACAAACACACTTAATGGATGCAAAAGAATGGTTATAAACCCTAGTTTGACAAGAATAAACCTAGGGAGGAAGAAAATGACCTAAATGTTCATCCAATGACACAAAAACACCTATTCGATGCACAAGATTGGTTAAAAACTCTAGTTGGACAAGAATAAATCTAGGAAGGACTGAAATGACCTAAATGTTCATCCAATGACACAAACACACCTATTGGATGCACAAGATTGGTTAAAAACCCTAGCTGGACAAGAATAAGTTTAGGAAGGACGAAAATGACCTAAATGTCCATCCTATGACACAAACACACCTTATGGATGCAAAAGATTGGTTAAAAACCTTATTTTGACAAGAATAAACCTAGGGAGGACGAAAATGACCTTAATGTTCATCCAATGACACAAACACACCTATAGAATGC
>NW_027339431.1:3476571-3479257 GCF_000331145.2 Cicer arietinum | reverse complement strand
ACTGAAGCAAATCGATTGGGAAATCGATTTCATAACAAGGGTGTAAGGATAAGTATATGTTTGTGATTGTATAATCGATTGGGAAATCGACTGACTAAATTAGAATTGAAAATTGAACAAGTCAGTGGCAACCTGATTTACAGGTTAATCGATTGACAAATCGATTGTACATATCACAAAATGAAAACTGATTGAAACTAATCGACTGGCAAATCGATTGGGAAGTCACAGGGCACTAGGAAATCGATTGACAAATCGATTGCCTAAACAAAATTTCAAAAGGAACTTAAGCCTTGACTAAAACAATCGATTGGACAATCTATTGTGTGATATTTCAATCAAGTTAAGTTTGGTTGCAATCGATTGGGAAATCGATTGAACTAAACACCAGGTAAGAACTTTTCAGAAAACAAATACAAAATCGACTGGCACATCGACTAACATCAAAATAGCTGGTTCACTGACTTAAACACAATAGATTGGGGAATCGATTGAAAGAACTTTTTGAAACACAATCGATTGGGAAATCGATTGAAACAATGTTTTGATATCTCAGTGAACTCCCAGTTTGTGGCCAAATCGATTATGCATATTTGTGAATCGATTTATTCTGAAAAGTGTGTTAAAAGAATCGATTGGTAAATCGATTAGTTTATGTAGTTTCAAGATTAAAGAAAAACAAGACTCGCGATAATCGATTGGCAAATCGATTAGACATGTTTTATAACTTTAATAAATCGATTGGTGAATCGATTTAGTAGTTGTTTTTCTGAAACTATATAAACTGTCTTTCAATCTTTTTCTCTAAGAACCTTGATCATAATTTTCATATTTCTAAAAACTCAAGATAACTTCAATAACAGATCACGATACACTTTGCTAACAATCTGATATTGCTCTTTCAGATCAAGATCAAAAGATTATCAACAATCAATAAAAGAGCTTGAAAAGTGATCTTGAGAGAAAAAGAAAAAGTTCTCATGAACAATCTTTGAATATCCAGATTCGTGAGAAGAACACTGATCAAGATTGAAGACTGCTTTTTGTACTTCTGTTAATCTGTCTGTAACAATACTTTTAAACGAAACGAAAGCGAGAAATCCAGCTAGAAACTGGTGGCTACTTTCTTGGGTGAGAGGTCTTAACAAGAAAGAGTCGTACTTTGATTGTGTGTTAGACTCCCGAGTGTCTACAAGGATCAAAGGGTTGATAGAAAGCCAGCTAGAAACTGGTGCCTACTTTCTTGGGTGAGAGTGCTCAACAAGAAAGAGTCGCACTATGATTCTGTGTTAGATTGACGAGTATCTACAAGGATCAGAGGGTCATCAATAGGAAAGAGATCATTAAGATAGATAGGTTTCGGGGATGAAACTGGACAATCTATAATTGATTCTTTCTATTGGAGAAGAAAATCTGAAATCCGTTTGGATTTTCAGGACTGGATGTAGGTTGTCAAGTTGACAACTGAACCAGTATAAATTCTTGGTGCAATCTTCTCTAACCCTTAACTTCTTTAATTCTCTATCTTGCAATATTTGTATATGTGATTAATATTAGATTCATGTTAAACATATTCTGTGATAAGTAATATTGTTTAATCTGATATTTTGACTTGCATGCATCTTGGTTAATCTCATATTAATCTACTTGAACTTGCTAATCTTGTATGCCACAATTTAAATTCCGTTGTGCGTATAATTATGATTTGATTTCTTAAAGAACTAATACATTCCGATTTTACGAGGCCGTAGATACCAACACATATTTGGTGTATACCCTAAACCAGATTTTTCATGAACATGTCTTTGATTGCTAAGTATGACATTCAGTTTATCCTTACTATTAGAAAACTTCAACAAATCAATTTTTAATGATGCGACATTATTCTCAAGTTCAATGCATCTTGCAGATTTTTCATGTGAATCCTTTTTCAGTTGTTCACATAAATTTTCAATTTCTTTATGTTCATTTTTCATTTGTTCAAGCATTTTCTTTGTGCTCAACAACTGTTTTATGGAATTCACATAATCATCATGCAGTTCATTGAAAGCTTCTTGTAGCTCATCATATGTTGGATTAGATTGTGAACTAACCTCATTTTCTGATTCTGAATCTGTATCTGCCATGAGACACAAGTTGACTTCTTCTTCATCAGAAGATGCAGAGGATTCATCGTTATCATTCCATGCAATATAAGCTTTTCTGGTTTTGGTGACTGGTTCCTTGCCTTTTGATTTTGTAGCTCTATTCTTGTTTTGCAATTTGTAGCATTCTGACTTTATGTGACCAGTTTTACCACATTCATAGCATGTAATGGTCTTGTTGTCAGTAGTCTTGGAGCTAGATGGTTTTCTGAATTTGTTGTCTTTCTTCTTCAGAAACTTCTTAAATTTCTTGACAAGCAACCCTATTTCCGGCTCTTCAGATTCACTACTGGATTGATCTGAGCAGCTATCTGATTCAGTTTTCGATTGCTGGGCTTGAACATTCAGGGATAGTCCTTTCTTTTTGCGGCTTTCCATCTCTGATTCGTCCAGTCGATGTAATTCCATTTCATGTTCCCTTAGTTTTCCAAACAAAGTTGCAGTCGTCATCTTTGCTAGATCTTTAGATTCAGGCTTATTCTTTAGATTCAGCTATGGCTGTTATTTTGGGCTGCCATTCTCTGGTTAGACACCTCATAATT
>NW_027339431.1:3474986-3476071 GCF_000331145.2 Cicer arietinum | reverse complement strand
AAATCAATTGGTTAATCGATTTTCTGATTCATAGAACAAAGTTTTCACTAAGTTAATCGATTAACAAATCGATTACTTAAATGTTTTTATCTGACATGTGTTCTATGATTAAAAGAAATCGATTGGAAATCGATTGATAAAGTTTTCTTAAGTTACAAGCTTTCTACTAATCAATTAGTTAATCGATTGCATGAATGAATTAGTTCATCATTTATCAGAAACATATATTGCATAATCGATTGGCACATCGATTTTAATTAAGTTTCTGAGTTACAAGGACAAATCAGTCGATTGGCAAATCGATTTGATTAAGTGTCTGAGTTACAGGGAGAAATTAACCCATTTCCAAATCGATTATGTTAATGAAAGTGAATCGACTGAGTAATCGATTGTTTGATCTCGCACTTTGAACAAAACAATTATAATCGATTATTCAATCGACTCTGATATGAACTGAGTATCAGTTTCTGATATATGCATTAAAAAAATCGATTAGCAAATCGATTAGTTCATCTATTTCAAGAAATTTAAGAAAAACAAGAAATGCAAAATCGATTAGGAAATCGATTGATCTGGTAATATGCATTAAAAAGATTGATTGGGAAATCGATTTGTCTGAAGTTTTTCTGAAACAATATAAACTGAATCAATCACAATTTTTATAACATATAGAAAGAACTGAAAGAATTTCATTAGCTTTTTGAAACATACACTTTGAGAAAAATTATTGTAACTCACAAACATTATTGGCAAATACTTAGTGTGAGAATTCATTGTGATTGAATCAAGTGTTTTAGTTTTTTTTTTTTTTTTGAAAGAACCATCTTTGTAAAAGGAAGAGAGTGGAAATCCAGTATTGTGAAACTGGTGGTCATCTTTTAGAGTGTGTGTGATCATCTAAAAGAGATCTCAATCTGATCTTGCTAGAGCTTGGTGATTAGTTCTTAAGGACGGATTGGTTGTTGTTGTAGATTGATGTTGAGTTAGATGTATAGGCATTGAAGTGATGGAAAGTCTGTAAACATACACAAATCATTTCTAGTAAAGGCTGGAATCAGTAAGTGATTTCGGGACTGGATGTAGAC
>NW_027339431.1:3473434-3474525 GCF_000331145.2 Cicer arietinum | reverse complement strand
AAAGAAATGTGGGATACACTCCAAGAAACTCATGAAGGCACAACTGATGTCAAGAGGGCCAGAACTAACACTGCATGAATATGAACTCTTCAATATGAAGAAGGATGAGTCAATCAATGACTTGCAGACACGGTTCACACATGTCATTAACAATCTGAATGCTCTAGGGAAAGTAATTGACAATGAGCAACAAATAAACAAAGTAATGAGATGCTTCACAAGAGAATGGCAACCTAAGGTCACTGCAATAGCTGAACCAAAGGATCTTGGAAGCATTACCATTGCCACCCTCTTTGGAAAGCTCAGAGAACATCCAATTCAAGGAGAAAAAGCTTCAGCAAGGATGAGACAAATGATAGCAAAGTGATAACCTGCTATGAATGTGGAAAATCAGGCCACATTAAATCTGAATGTTTTCAACTACAAAATAGAAACAAGTTTTTGAAAGCTAAAGGAAAGGATCAACCATCTTCAAAAACTAAAAGAGCCTACATAGCTTGGAATGACAATGATGAAGAATCTTCTGAAACTTCAGAAGAAGAATAAGCAAACTTGTGTCTAATGGCCAACACTAACTCAGATTCAGATAGCGATGTAAGTACTACCTCTAATCCCTCTTATGAAGAATTGCATGATGCTTTCAATGAATTGCATGATGAACATATTAAGGTAGTCAAACAATTGATTTGCACTAAGAAAATGTTAGAAAAACAGTGCATGATGTATGAAGAAATCAAAAAGGATCATAAGTTGCTTGAAGACATGAATGCACTTTTGAAAAAGAAAACACATGATAGAATCACTAGTTTTACTGAACTTGAAAGAAAGGTTGAATCACTACAATTTGATTTAGCAAAATTTACTAGTGGTAGAAACAACCTGAATGATCTTCTTGGCAACCAAAAGAAAGCAAATTAAAAATCTGAAATTGGCTATAGACCAAATAGGAATGCTCAAAAGAATCATAAATTTGTTGGATCAAAGCCAATTCATGATGTTTTCATTAAACCAACTCAAAGTACATCCTCTGCTTTTTCATGCCATTTTTGTTGCAAAAATGGACATATATCTTTTGATTGTAAACTGAAAAA
>NW_027339431.1:3469887-3471057 GCF_000331145.2 Cicer arietinum | reverse complement strand
TTCTTAGGATTTCAAATCAATCAAAGCAAGAATGGTATTTTCCTAAGTCAAATCAAGTATTGTAATGATCTCTTAAAGAAGTTTGGCTTTGATAAATTTAAATCTATTGATACACCCATGAGTCAAGCTTGTCATTTGGATAAAGATGAAAAGGGAAAATCTGTGGATGTGACAGTGTTTATGTAAGTCATGAGCTTCTCTGATCATGTTTTTGATTTAATTCCCAAACACACAGTACATATGAAATACTTGATTGATCTAATGTTTTGATTTGAGAAACATTTCAGGCAAACAAGAAGACATCATACACTAGGAACAATATCTTGCAACTCAATGAATCAACCAAAGTTGGAGGATGCACTTGAGAAAGACGCAAAAATGTGTAGTGTAATTAGGTGTCATAGTAATAAGTTTAGTAGACTAATCACTATGGTCTCACACTTAAGCCTTTGCCAATGAATATAAATCAATCAACCAATAAGTCAATTGATGAATCAATTGATAAATCGATTGTCTGACTCAGAACAAGTGTTTTCACTACACAAATGGATTGGGCAATCGATTAGTTAAATGTTTTTAGTGAAACCTGAGTTCTGGGACAAATCCAATCAATTGGACAATCGATTGGGCAATCAATTAAGCAATCGATTTTGCAAGTCACAGAAACAACCAGTTATGGAATCAATCGATTGACAAATCGATTGTGACCAAGTTTTTAAATCAGGAATAAGTTATGTGATCCAACAAATCGATTGGGACATCAATTGATTTAGTTTTCTTAAACTCCAACTTTGTGACGAATAGATTTTGTCAAAATAGCTGAGGTTCTGTAACAAGCACAGTCGATTGGCAAATCGAATGACGTTTATGTCTGAGCTACTTTGATCAGCACAATCGATTGACGAATCGATTGACGAATCGATTGATCAGCTGAGGTTCTGATACTATGATTACTTAAGAATCGATTGATGAAAAAGTCTGATTCACTGTGATCAGCACAATCGATTGACGAATCGATTGAAGCTAATTTTATAAGTTACAGAAAGGATTCGGCTCATTGCCAAATCGATTAGGACTGTGATTATGAAGTCGACTGAGCAATCGATTGTTTTGATCTCGTTGTTGGAACAAAACACCTATAATCGATTACTCAATCGATTCTGATACAAT
>NW_027339431.1:3467981-3469152 GCF_000331145.2 Cicer arietinum | reverse complement strand
GAAGCTGGACAATCTGTAAAAGGATCTCAATTCATTCTATTTGAAAAAGGCTGAAATCTTGTTGGATTTCAGGACTGGATGTAGGCTGTCAAACTGACCGCTGAACCAGTATAAATCTTGGTGCACTCTCTCTTATCTCTCTTTACTTTTCATGTTAATCTTGTATGTGATCTTAAATTTCCGTTGTTTATAATCTGTATGAATCTTGCATTATTAATATAGGAATTAAAATTGAACAAGTTGGATTTGATCTTTATTCTCTTATTCTTAATCAAAAGAAGTCATATTTTTCCAACAATTGGCATCAAGAGCCTAACTTTTTTAGTGAAAAACTCATAAAAGAACATGACTTCTTTAGATTTCCTAGGAGAAGGGGCATCTCTAACCAGACCCCCTGCCTTTAATGGTACAGCATACATGTACTGGAAAGAGAGGATGCTCATCTTTCTAGAAGCATATGGGATGGACATCTTAGAGGCAGTGGAGAATGGTCCCTACGTGCCTAAACTTGCAGGCACTAAGGGATCATCCATCATCATCAAACCAAGATCTGATTGGTCTGATGATGACAAAAAGATAGTTGGTTATACTGTTAAGGCCAAGAATATTATAACATCTGCTTTGAGTGCAGAAGATTTCTTCAGGGTGTCAAACTGCAAATCTGCAAAGGAAATGTGGGATACTCTTCAGGAAACACATGAAGGCACAACAGATGTCAAAAGGGCCAGAACAAATACTCTCATGCATGAGTATGAATTGTTCAACATGAAGAAGGATGAATCAATCAGTGACCTGCAGACAAGATTCACACACATCATCAACAATCTTCATGCCCTAGGAAAAGTTGTAGACAATGAGCAACAAATAGGAATAGTAATCTAACAGGAAAAGCGCAGGGAACATGAGATGGAATTGCACAGATTGAATGAGTCAGAACAATCTAACAGGAAAAGCAAAGGACTTTCACTGAAGGCTCAGACTCACAAAGCGAAATCTGAACCAGATACTGATGATTCAGAAAGTGAATCTGATGAAGAGCCTGAGATAGGTATGTTGGTCAGAAAATTCAAGAAATTTCTGAAAAATAAAGGAAGCCAGTCAAGAAAACCACAAAATTCAAAGACTAAAGGCTTCAGCAAGAGTGATACCAATGATAGCAAAGTCATAACTT
>NW_027339431.1:3465510-3467043 GCF_000331145.2 Cicer arietinum | reverse complement strand
GTACACTTTACTTCTATGTCTTGTACACTTGAGCATAAGGAAGTTAAAGGTATGAAATTGACAGGTAAAAGAGTTAACAATATTTACATGATAGATTTTGATTCCTTACCTGCAAATGATATATGTTGCTTATTATCTAATGCTGATGAGAACTGGCTGTGGCATAAGAGAGTGGCTCATATTCATATGGACCACTTGAACAAACTAGTTAGTAAGCAGTTAGTCCTAGGTCTCCCAAATAGAAAGTTTTCTAAGGATAGGTTGTGTGACTCCTGTGAGAGGAGTAATCTAGTTAAGTCTTCTTTCCCCCCTATACACTTAGTTCAAACCAATAGGGTCTTACAGTTAGTACATATGGATCTTTTTGGTTCATCTCAGGTTAGAAGTTTTGGAGGGAACCTATATGGGTATGTGTTCGTAGATTATTACTCTAGGTTCACATGGACATTTTTTCTGGCTCACAAGAGTGAGACCTTCTCAGTTTTCAAAAAATTTGCTACTTTAGTTCAAAATGAGAAGAACCAGAAAATAATATCCATTAAGAGTGATCATGGAGGTGAATTCTAGAATGATTCCTTTAATACTTATTGTTAACAGAATGGAATTCACCACATGTACTCAGCCCCTAGAACTCCACAGCAAAATGGAGTAGTAGAAAGGAAGAATAGGTCCTTAGAGGAACTAGCTAGGACCATGCTTAAGGACTCTTACCTCCCTAAATACTTTTGGGCTGATGCTATAAACACTGCCACACATGTAGTGAATAGGATTCTTATTAGGCCTATACTTAGAAAAACTCCCTATGAGTTATACAAGGGTAGAAAACCAAACATATCTTACTTTAGGGTCTTTGGATGCAAGTGCTTTGTGTTAAACAATGGCAAAGAACATCTAGGTAAGTTTGATCCTAAAGCAGATGAGGGTATTTTTCTAGGTTATTCCCAGTCTAGTAAGGCCTATAGAATCTACAATAAAAGAACCAAAACTATAGAGGAATCTGTTCATGTAAAATTTGATGAAATGTTTGCTGAAAACTTGAACAACACTCCTCCTATAGTTGGTAACTCTTTAGATGATATTGTAGAATCTGAACCAATAGAACCTAGTGAACCTGTACCTCCAACCAACCTTGACTGTGTAGAACCTATTAGTAAAGATGATTTACGCAAAGAATGGAAGTTTACCAAAAACCATCCCATAGACAACATTATTGGAGAGATTTCAAAAGGAGTTTCAACCAGAAAATCCCTTAGAGAATTTTGCAACCTTATTGCCTTTGTTTCTCAAATATAACCCAAAAACATAAAGGAAGCTCTTATGGACCATGACTGGATAGTAGCCATGCAAGAAGAGCTCAATCAGTTTGAGAGAAACCAAGTGTGGACTCTAGTTCCAAAACCAGAAGATAAACATGTCATAGGAACTAGGTGGGTGTTTAGAAACAAAATGGATGAGAATGGGGTAATTACTTGGAATAAGGCTAGGCTAGTAGCCAAGGGTTACAACCAAGAGGAGGGAATAGACTATGATGAA
>NW_027339431.1:3451415-3464900 GCF_000331145.2 Cicer arietinum | reverse complement strand
ACAGCTAGTAGACCAGATATCATGTTTAGTGTGTGCATGTGTGCAAGATACCAAGCCAATCCAAAGGAATCCCACCTTAGTGCAGTTAAGAGGATTTTTAGATATCTCATAGGAACCAAAAATCTAGGTTTGTGGTATCCTAAGGGATCTACTTGCACTCTAGTTTGTTATTCTGATTTTGCTGGAGGCAAATTGGACATATAGAGTACATCTGGCACTTGCCAACTACTAGGGAACTCTCTTGTTTCTTGGCATAGCAAGAAACAAAACAGTGTTGCACTCTCAACTACTGAAGCTGAGTATGTAGCACCTGGTAGCTGTTGTTCACAGATTCTTTGGATGCAACAACACCTCTCTGATTTTGGTGTTGATCTAGGTACAGTGCCCATTATGTGTGATAATACTAGTGCTATTAATATCACTAAGAACCCTGTCATTGCATTCTAGGACTAAGCACATAGAGATTAGGCATCACTTCATTAGAGACCAATACCAACAGGGTAAGATTAAGTTGGAATATGTCAATACAACTGAGCAGTTGGCTGACATTTTCACCAAGGCCTTTTCCAAGGACAGTTTCTTCTTTATAAGAATGAAACTTGGTATTATGGATCTTAATGAAATCTGATCAATATGACCAAATCGATTGCTACATCGATTATTCTGTGACCAGATAGGACAAATGCATTACAAATTCGATTGGATAATCGATTTATGATGCACAGTGTTTTAAATTGTCAAAATTGGAAACACGATAATCGATTGCATAGTCGATTTGTTTGGTAGTTAGTGTTTTATGTCTCTATGTCACTATCACTGGAATCAATTTCATAATCGATTGATCACATCTCAGAAGCCTGATTGCTGAAGTTTGCTTTACCTCAATCGATTGGTAAATCGATTATATATTTGGAAAATGGTTTAAAGAATCGATTGGATAATCGATTGTTTGGTCAAGTCATCTACAAATTTGAGAAGTTTTTCAGACTCAAACCCGGGCATCGATGGGAAATGGATTGGATCAACTTTGTTTTGGACCTGAACTTATGACAATCGATTTGGGAATCGATGTTGAGTTTTGAAGTTTTCTGAACATAGAAGGCAATCGATTTGGACATCAATTTAGTAAAGAAGGATAAGTTACAAAATCGATTGACAAGATGTCCGTTGAGAAAAATTATAGCCGTTGGAAGTGGGTGTAATAGATACTTTTTTAAACAACGTTAACCTAATCGATTGGGCAATCGATTTGGTAAACCCAGAAGTGAAAAACAATCGATTGGGCAATCGATTCTGCACAGTGCTATAAAAACCCTAAATCGATTTCAAAATCTATTTTCACATTCTGCTCTCAGCTCACTCATCCAACTTCAAATATTTCTGCATCTAATCCTTCTCAGTCATCAATCTTCAATCAACAAACTACAATGGCTCGCGTGAAACAAACAGCAAGGCGTCCGTCTTCCTCATCAAAATCCATTTCACTGGATTCATCATCTACTTCAAGTGGAAGAACACCTTCACCTTCACCTCCTCCACCTCCTTCACTTCCGGCCAAAAGAGTTTCTATTCCTACACACAAGGTTTTGGCCAAGGATAAAGGCAAAGTTGTTGCTACTTCTCAGGAATCTACTACGAAGAGGAAAGCTCCTCAAACGGAAAAACTAATGGGTGATGCTATGAAGGGAGCCACCCATAAGAAGAAGAAGACCTCCCCTCAACCAAAGAAGGTTCTACCTTCTAAAGATAAACAAGTTGAAGGCAAGTCTCTTCCTGATTCATTCTTGAAGAGAAAAATCCAAGAAGCAAGGACCTTGGATTTTGCATATTTTGATTCAAATGGTTTTACCTTCCAAAATCATTTGAGATTTCACGGTTTGGCAGATTTTCTTTCTTGCTCACTGGAGATTTACCCGAAGTTAATAAGAGCATTCTACTCCACTTTCATTCTTACAAAAACTGGTTTTGCCGCTGAAGTTAAAGGCAAGAGAATTTCTATGACATTTGAGGAATTCTCTAAGTTGACTGGTTTACCTTTCTTTGGGTACACCATTGATGGAAGAGCAGTAGATGCTCCTGATGATGAAGGTTGGGAATCATCAGTGGACAAGCATGCGGCAACACAAGAGATGATGATCGAAGGATTTGTTGAGAAGGTTTCTCTTCAAACAGGTCAAATGAAAGTTCATCACCGGATTCTTATGTACGTGCTAACACGGATGTTAGTACCTCGCGGCGGCAATCATGTCGTTGTAGAGCGGCTGGACATAATCCTGCTGTGGGGACTGTACAAAGAGCTCAGGATGAGCTGGGCTTGGATAATGCTGCTGAATATGTTCGAATCAGCACAAGGCAAACATCTGCTACCCTATCGTCAACTGGTTACGAAGATTCTGAGGCATTTCAAGGTGTCTCTGGCCAATGAAGAATCTATCAAAACCACCCTAACATTTGGTGAATCAATAGTGAACCAAATGCAACTGAGACGCATCAATGGCATATGGACAAGAGCTCCGACTACAAAAACACCTATTGGTTGCACAAGATTGGTTAAAAACCCTAATTGGATTAGAATAAACCTAGGGAGGACGGAAATGACCTAAATCTTCATCCAATGACAAAAACACACCTTTTGGATGCACAAGATTTGTTAAAAACCCTAAATTGACAAGAATAAGCCAAGGGAGGGCGAAAATCACCTAAATGTTCGTCCAATGACACAAACACACCTATTGGATAGACAAGATTGGTTAAAAGCCCTAGTTGGACAAGAAAAAGTCTATAAAGGACGAAAATGATCTAAATGTTCATCCAATGACACAAAGGCACCTATTGGATGCACAAGATTGGTTAAAACCCCTAATTCGACAAGAATAAGCCTTGTGAGGACAAAATTGATATAAATGTTCATCCAATGACACAAAGACACCTATTCAATGCACAAGATTAGTTAAAAACCCTAATTGGACTAGAATAAACCTAGGGAGGACGAAAATGACCTAATTGTTAATCCAATTACACAAACAAGCCTATTGGATGCACAAGAATGGTTAAAAACCATAGCTGGACTAGAATAAACCTATGGAGTACGAAAATGACCTACATGTTCATCCAATGACACAAACACACCTGTTGGATGCACAAGATTGGTTAAAATTTTAACTGGACAAAAATAAGCCAAGGGAGGACGAAAATGACCCAAATGTTCATCCAATGACACAAAAACACCTATTGGATGCACAAGATTGGTTAAAAACCCTAATTGGACTAGAATAAACCTAGGGATGACGCAAATAACCTAAATCTTCATCTAATGACACAAACACACCTATTGGATGCACAAGATTGGGTAAAAATCCTAATTGAACAAGAATAAGCCAAGGGAGGACGAAAATGACCTAAATGTTTATCCAATGGCACAAACACATCTATTGGACGGACAAGATTGGTTAAAAACCCTAGTTGGACAAGAATAAGTCTATGAAGGACGAAAATGATCTAAATGTTCATCCAATGATGCAAAGACACCTATTGGATGCACAAGATTGGTTAAAAACCCTAATTGAATAAGAATAAGCTTAGGGAGGATTAAAGTGACCCATATGTTAATCCCATGGCACAAATGAACTTATTGGATGATATGATCCTATTAGTCATGGTTCACTTTAAGGATCGTTCTAGGTTAGAAACCTACTGATTTGAGTCAAAAATCGCGTATAGTTGGAGAATGCTGTAAACAACGCAACGAAACTCCGTATCAGGCGATTCCAAAACGAGGTGAAACATGACGTTCTGAAACACGAATTAGGATGTTCAATCACCGGAAACAAGTATATAGAACTCCAGTTATGAACGCAAGTTACTGAACTCGAAAATTGATAGAAATTGAGTATTAGGGTTTGATGTAAAGGAAACTCAAAATTAGTATTCGGTAAAGAAACCAAGAACACAATGGCACCACAATCTAGGGATCGATAAGCCAACAAGAACACCACAAGGATTAACAACCTTGATAAGTTCAAGATGAATTCTCACAAGAACTCTAGAGAGCAAAGCCTCACAAAAATAAAATTCAAAATCTACCTTAAAAAAATAAGGGTTTGCCTTTTATAATGGCAACTCATAAAAAGTTCTCTAAATTTGGCCCAACTGAAATTTTTACAGTTACACCTAAATTTCTTATTAATTCAATCTATTACTTTAATTAAAACTAATATTAAAATTTGATAACACATAGATGGCGCCTTCATTCCTTAACTTCTTCAATTTGGGTTAAGCAATTGACTATCTTGGGCTTCCATTCTTCATGAATTGTACTTGCTACAAATAAAGTGGTTATCAAGTTATTTAGAACCTCTTTCGCCTTCTTTGACCTTGCTCTTGTCATTGGGGTTCCAAGACCTTGAATATTCTCTAGGCTTTCTTCCTTGGTTATGCATTCTATGTCCTCATCATTCCCTCCTTCTTGAACTGAATTTTCCCTCAAATGGCAATCTTTTTCAGCTGCATCATAAAGAGACAAATTAGCCACATTAAAAGTAGGACTAACACCATACTCACCTGAAAGATCTTTTTTGTAGGCATTATCGTTAATTTTGGACAACACTTGAAAAGGTCCATCTCCCCTTGGTTGAAGCTTAGATTTCCTTTGATAAGGAAACCTTTCCTTCCTTAAATGAACCCAAACCCAATCACCAGGTTCAGACACAACCTTTTTCCTTCCTTTATTAGCTTGTCGAGCATAGCTATCCACTTTCTTTTCAATTTGTGCCTTTACCTTCTCATGTAATTTTCGAACATATTCAACCTTAGCATTCCCATCCTTATGAATTAGAATAGAACTATTTGGCAAAGACATTAAATCAAGAGGGGTGAGAGGGTTAAAACCATAAACAATTTCAAAGGGAGAATAACGAGTAGTGCTATGAACAACCCTATTATAGGCAAACTCAACATGGGGAAAACATTCTTCCCATGTCCTAATATTCTTTTGGATTATAGCCCTTAGAAGAGAAGAAAGAGTTCGATTTACTACCTCAGTTTGGCCATCAGTTTGTGGGTGGCAAGTCGTGGAAAAAATAAGTTTAGTTCCAAGCTTACCCCAAAGTGTCCTCCAAAAGTGACTAATGAATTTAGTGTCTCGGTAACTCACAATGTTTATGGGTACACCATGAAGTCTAACTACTTCTTTAAAGAACAAATCTGCCACGTGACAAGCATCATCCACTTTTCTGCAAGGTATAAAGTGAGCCATCTTGGAGAATCTGTCCAAAATCCATAGAAATATCAATCCAAGGGGAGTTAGGTATTGGTAAAGGAGTATACAAACCATTAGGCATAACTTTAGACTTAGATTTCTTACAAACAATGCATCTTTCACACAATTTGTGTACATCACGTTTCATGTGTGGCCAATAAAAATGTTCATGCAACATGTCTAAAGTCTTTTGTACTCCAAAATGTCCCATTTCGGCACACATAACCTCTTTTCTTTAAATAAATAGCCATTATTCTTAAAATACCCATTTTGGGCAGCATGCACACAAGATTTATATATTTGAGAAAATTCGGGATCATGTTCATAAAATTTCTTAAAACCAATAAGCATAGTTTCAAGAGTAGAGAACAAAACATACCTTCTTGATAGTGCATCAGCAACAACATTTGACTTACCTTTTTGTGCTTGATCACGTACTGAAATTGCTCAAAAAATTTAACCCACTTGGCATGTCTCTTGTTGAGCTTACCTTGGCTCTTTAAATACTTCAATGATTTGTGATCACTATGTATTACACATTCCTTTGGTAAAAGATAGTGCTGCCATGTTTGTAGTGATCTCGCTAATGCATACAATTCTTTATCATATGTAGGGTAATTAAGGGAGTCACCATTAAGTTTCTCACTAAAATAAGCAATGGGATGCCCCTCTTGCATCAAAACAGCCCATATCCCCACATTTGATGCATCACATTCAAATTCAAAAGATTTAAAGAAATTAGGCAATGAAAGAATAGGTGCATGAGTCAATTTTTCTTTGAGGGTAGCAAATGCTTGTTCTTTTTTTTCACCCCATTTAAATCCCAAATTCTTTTTAATCACTTCATTTAAAGGTGAAACTAATGTAATTAAATCTTTAACAAACCTTCTATAGAAACTAGCTAAGCCATGAAAGCTTCTTACCTCGTTAACATTCTTAGGAGTTGGCCACTCCTGAATAGGTTTCACCTTTTCTTGATCAACCTGCACTCCGTGTGAGCTAATAACAAAACCAAGAAAAACTACATGATTTGAGTAATTTAGCGTTCTTTATGTATAAAAGAGAACTTATTTTTATAACCATCATGGTTGCTTTTCTTATCATACTGTCATGGCCTTCCAAGAAGTAAATGATAAGCCTCCATCGGAACTACATCACATATAACTGTATCCTCATACTTCCCAATAGAAAAATTCACTTCCACCTGCTCACTCACGATTTGCTCGCCTTCCTCACTAAGCCATTGAAGTTTGTATGGTTCTGGGTGGGGTTTAGTCACGAGGTTCAATTTTGATACCATTCTTGCACTTGCAACATTAGTGCAACTTCCTCCATCTATAATTAAAGAACATAACTTACCTTGGATGAGACATCGAGTATGAAAAATATTTTTCCTTTGTGTTTCATCTAAGTCTCTTGATTGGCTGCCCAACATTCTTCTAACCATAAACAAGTCTCCTCCTTCAGCAATTTCTTCCTCATTCTCTTCATCACTAGATGCAGCAGATTCAGAAGATGACTCGCTAGAAATATCTCCATTCTCCTTAAGCAACATGGTCTTCTTAGTTGGACATTCAGAAGCTATGTGACCTCTTCCCGAACATTTGAAACATTTAATTTCACTACTTTTTGTTTTCTTATGAGCATCACTGGATTTATTTTGAATTCTCTGAGGTGCAACCGTGGATGTGTTTGATGATGTACTTCCCTCCTTCTTATTTCTATCCTTCCAACTATAGGAGTTAAAGTTAGAAGAGTTCTTTCTGACACCTTTTCTTTTCAGTTGTTGTTCTACCTTAGTAGCTTGATGCACTAAGTCCTCCAACTCCACATAATTTTGCAATTCCACAACATCACTTATATCACTATTCAGCCCCTGTAAGAAACGTGCCATAGAAGCTTCCCTATCTTCACTAATATTTGCTCTAATTAAGCACACCTCCATCTCCTTATAATAATCATCCACACTTTTGCTACCTTGTGTGAGCCTTTGAAGCTTATTGTGAAGATCTCTTTTGTTTTCTTATGAGCATCATTGGATTTATTTTGAATTCTCTGAGGTGCAACCATGGATGTGTTCGATGAAGTACTTCCCTCCTTCTTATTTCTATCCTTCCAACTATAGGAGGTAAAGTTAGAAAAATTCTTTCTGACACCTTTTCTTTTCAGTGGTTGTTCTACCTTAGTAGCTTGATGCACCAAGTACTCCAACTCCACATAATTTTGTAATTCCACAACATCACTTATATCACTATTCAACCCCTGTAAGAAACGTGCCATAGAAGCTTCCCTATCTTCACTAATATTTGCTCTTATTAAGCACACCTCCATCTCCTTATAATAATCATCCACACTTTTGCTACCTTGTGTGAGCCTTTGAAGCTTATTGTGAAGATCTCTATGATAGTAAGAAGGAACAAATCTCTTCCGCATTAACCTCTTCATCTCCACCCAAGTATCCACCATTGGTTCTTCACATCTCACTCTTTCTTTTTGTAATTGGTCCCACCAAATGAGTGCATAATCAGTAAATTCCATGGCTGCCACCCTTACCTTCTTCTCTGCTGTGTAATTATTGCATGAAAATAGTTGTTCAATTTTCATCTCCCACTCAAGGTAGGTCTCCGGATCACTTTTTCCTTGAAAAGATGGTATTTTAAGCTTCACTCCCTCTATTCTATCTCCTCTACCACCACCTTCAGTTTCTCTTCTCCTCCTCCTACCTCCGTCATCGCCATAATTTTCTTGATTTTCTAACTGTTCAATTCTAGCATGTAAATCTTCAGTATGTTCCCTCAACATTCTTTGCATTTGAGCCGTTATAGCCTCCACTAACAATCTGTTGTTTACTCATGGAGGAGGGCTATCATCACCACCTATTCCTGTCATATGTTAAACAAAAAAAAGAAAACAAGTAAAGTGAAAAAAATAAAGGACCTCACCACACAGCTCACGTGTTTACACTCTTGACTTTGTCACTCGTGTTTCACTCAATTTGGCTTTTTTTATTTATAATGAATCCCTCTTGCCTTTTTCCACTCAATTGCTCTCTTCAATTTCTTAATTGAATCAACAAGAACTTTAATATTTGAACCCAAAAATCAGTATGAAGAATTTAGAGTAACACAAAGCAGTAGTAATGTGATTGGAAAATTAATCTAAGGAATTTTGTCAAACAGGTAGTGTGCACTACTTTTAATAATACTATTTTTTTGTATTTTTTTTTTTTGTATTCTTTTTTTGTTTGTATTTTATTTTTTGTATTTTTTTCAAGTAGCAGCAACACACCAATTAACTAAGAACACCAATTCAACAAAACAACACAACCAGCCATTTAAGTTTCACAAAAAAAATGCATAAACAAAATTTTCCACAACTCCAAACATAGAGACAATCTCTGGTACCAAATGATATGATCCTATTAGTCATGGTTCACTTTAAGGATCGTTCTAGGTCAGAAACTTACAGATTGGAGCCAAAAAAACGTATAGTTGGAGAATGCGATAAACAGCACAACGAAACTCTGAATCGAGCAATTCCAAAACGAGGTGAAAGATGACGTTCTGAAACACGAATTAGGCTGTTGAATCACCGGAAACAAGTATATAGAACTCGAGTTATGAACGCAGGTTACTGAACACAAAAATTGATAGAATTGGAGTATTAGGGTTTGATGTAAAGGAAACTCAAAATGATTATTCAGCAAAGAAACCATGAACAAAATAGCGCCACAATTTAGGGATTGATAAGCCAACAAGAACGCCACAAGGATTAACAACCTTGATAATTTCAAGATGAATTCTTTCAAGAAATCTAGAGAGCAAAGCATCACAAAAATAAAATTCAAAATCTGCCCTAAAAAAAATAAAGGTTTGCCTTTTATAATGGCAACTCCTAAAAATTTCTTTAAATTTTGCCCAATTGAAATTTTTACAGTTACACCCAAATTTCTTATTAATTCAGTGTATTACTTTAATTGAACCTAGTATTAAAATTTGATAACACATAGATGCCGCCTTCATCCCTTAACTTCTTCAATTTGGGTTAAGCAATTGACTATCTTGGGCTTCAATTCTTCATGAGTTGTACTTGCTTCAAATAAAGTGGTTATCAAGTTATTTAGAACCTCTTTCACCTTCTTTGACCTTGCTCTTGTCATTGGATTACCAAGACCTTGAATATCCTCTCGGCTTTCTTCCTTCGTTATGCATTCTATATCCTCATCATTGGATGCACAAGATTGGTTAAAAGCCCTAATTGAACTAGAATACACCTAGGGAGGACGAAAATGACCTAAATGTTCATCCAATGACAAAAACACACCTATTTGATGCACAAGATAGGTTAAAAACCCAAGTTGGACTAGAATACACCTAGGGAGGACGAAAACGACCTAAATGTTCCTCCAATGACACAAATGAACTTATTGGATGCACAAGATTGGTTAAAACCCCTAATTGGACAAAAATAAGCCTATGGAGGAAGAAAATTACCTAAATATTCATCCAATGACACAAACACACCTATTGGATGTACAAGATTGGTTAAAAACCCTAATTGGACTAGAATAAACCTAGGGAGGACGAAAAATACCTAAATATTCAATCAATGACACAAACGAACTTATTAGATGCACAAGATTGGTTAAAAACCGCGATTGGACAAGAATAAGCCTAGGGAGGACGAAAATAACCTAAATGTTTATCCAATGATACAAACACACCTTTTGGATGCACACGATGGGTTAAAAACCCTAATTGGACTAGAATAAACCTAGAAACGACGAAAATGTCCTAAATGTTCATCCAATGAAACAAACACGCCTATTGGATGCACAAGATTGGTTAAAAACCCTAATTGGACAAGAATAAGCCAAGGGAGGACGAAAATGACCTAAATGTTCATCCAATGACACAAACACACCTATTGGATGCACAAGATTGGTTAAAAACCCTAGTTGGACAAGAATAAGTCTAGGGAGGACGAAAATGACCTAAATGTTCATCCATTGACAAAAACAAACCTATTGGATGCACAAGATTGGTTAAAAAACCTAATTGGACAAGAATAAGCCTAGGGAGGAAGAAAATAAACTAAATGTTCATCCAATAACACACCTATTGGATGTACAAGAATGGGTAAAAATCCTAGTTGGACAAGAATAAGTCTAGCAAGGACGACAATGACCTAAATGTTCATCCAATGACACAAATAAACTTATTGGATGTACAAGATTGGTTAAAAACCCTAATTGGACTAGAATATACCTAGGGAGGACAAAAGTTAATCCAATGACACAAAGGAACTTATTGGATGCACATAATTGGTTAAAAACCCTAATTGGACAAGAATAAACATAGGAAGAACGAAAATGACCTAAATGTTCATCCAATGACACAAACACACCTATTGGAAGCACAACATTGGTTTGAAACCTTAATTGGACTAGAATAAACCTAGGGACGACGAAAATGACCTAAATCTTCATACAATGACACAAACACACCTATTGGATGCAGAAGATTGGTTAAAAACCTTAATTGGACAAGAATAAGCCTAGGGAAGAAGTAAATAATCTAAATGTTCATCCAATGACACAAACACACTTATTAGATGCAAAAGATTGGTTAAAAACCCTTATTGGACTAGAATAAATCTACGAAGGACAAAAATGATCTAAATGTTCATCCAATGACACAAATGAACATATTGGATGCACAAGATTGGTTAAAAATTGGGGTTCGACATCAACAAACCTAGGGAGCACGTAAATGACCTAAATATTCATACAGTGACACAAATGTTCATCCAATCCCACAAACACACCTATTGGATGGACAAGATTGGTTGAAAACCGTAGTTGGACAAAAATAAGTCTAGGAAGGACAAAAATGACCTAAATGTTCATCCAATGACACAAACACACCTATTGGATGCACAAGATTGGTTAAAAACCCTAATTGGACAAGAATAAGTCTATGGAGAACGAAAATGACCTAAATATTCATCCAATGACACAAAAACACCTATTGGATGTACAAGATTGGTTGAAAACCTTAATTGGACAAGAATAAGCCTAGGAAGGACGAAAATGACTTAAATGTTCATCCAATGACACAAACACACCTATTGGATGCACAAGATTGGTTAAAAACCCTAATTGGACAAGAATAAGCCTAGGGAGGGTTAAAATGACCTAAATATTCGTCCAATAACACAAACACACCTATTGGATGCAAAAGATTGTTTGAAAACCTTAATGTGACAAGAATAAGCCTAGAAAAGACGAAAATGACCTAAATGTTCATCCAATGACACAAAAACACCTATTGGATGCACAAGATTGGTTAAAAACCCTTATTGGACAATAATAAGCCTAGGGAAGAAGTAAATAACCTAAATGTTCATCCAATGACACAAACACACTTATTAGATGCACAAGATTGGTTAAAAACCCTTATTGGACTAGAATAAACCTACGAAGGACGAAAATGACCTTAATGTTCATCCAATGACACAAATGAACATATTAGATGCACAAGATTGGTTAAAAATTGGGATTCGACATCAACAAACCTAGGGAGCACGTAAATGACCTAAATATTCGTCCAATAACACAAACACACCTATTGGATGCACAAGATTGGTTAAAAACCCTAATTGGACCAGAATAAACCTAGGGAGGACGAAAATGACCTAAATGTTCATGCAATGACACAAAAAAAACTATTGGATGCATAAGATTGGTTAATACCCTAATTGGACAAGAATAAGCCAAGGAGGACGAAGATCACCTAAATGTTCATCCAATCCCACAAACACACCTATTGGATGGACAAGATTGGTTGAAAACCCTAGTTGGACAAAAATAAGTCTAGGAAGGACAAAAATGACCTAAATGTTCATCCAATGACACAAACACACCTATTGGATGCACAAGATTGGTTAAAAACCCTAATTGGACAAGAATAAGTCTATGGAGAACGAAAATGACCTAAATGTTCATCCAATGACATAAAAACACCTATTGGATGCACAAGATTGGTTGAAAGCCTTAATCTGACAAGAATAAGCCTAGGAAGGATGAAAATGAGTTAAATGTTAATCCAATGACACAAACACACCTATTTGATGCACAAGATTTGTTAAAAACCCTAATTGGACAAGAATAAGCCTAGGGAGGATGAAAATGACCTAAATATTCGTCCAATAACACAAACACACCTATTGGATGCAAAAGATTGTTTGAAAACCTTAATGTGACAAGAATAAGCCTAGGAAAGACGAAAATGAC
Organism: Cicer arietinum; assembly: GCF_000331145.2. Lineage (NCBI taxonomy): Eukaryota > Viridiplantae > Streptophyta > Magnoliopsida > Fabales > Fabaceae > Cicer > Cicer arietinum. Next base: position 3,452,349 of record NW_027339431.1, on the reverse strand, counting down.
CTAAATGTTCATCCAATGACACAAACACACCTATTGGATGAAAAAGATTGGTTAAAAAAACTAGTTGGACATGAATAAGTCTAGGGAGTACGAAAATGACCTAAATTTTCATCCAGTGACACAAACACACCTCTTGGATGCCCAAGATTGGTTAAGAACCCTAATTGGACAAGAATAAGCCTAGGGAGGATGAAAATAAACTTAATGTTCATCCAATAACACAAACACACCTATTGGATGCACAAGATTGGTTAAAAATCCTACTTGGACAAAAATAAGTCTAGGAAGGACGACAATGACCTAAATGTTCATCCAATGACACAAACACACCATTTGGAAGCACAACATTGGTAAATGTTCATCCAATGACACAAATGAACTTATTGGATGCACAAGATTGGTTAAAAATCCTACTTGGACAAAAATAAGTCTAGGAAGGACGACAATGACCTAAATGTTCATCCAATGACACAAATGAACTTATTGGATGCACAAGATTGGTTAAAAATCCTACTTGGACAAAAATAAGTCTAGGAAGGACGACAATGACCTAAATGTTCATCCAATGACACAAATGAACTTATTGGATGCACAAGATTGGTTAAAAATCCTACTTGGACAAAAATAAGTCTAGGAAGGACGACAATGACCTAAATGTTCATCCAATGACACAAATGAACTTATTGGATGCACAAGATTGGTTAAAAACCCTAATTGGACAAGAATAAGCCTAGGGAGGATGAAAATAAACTTAATGTTCATCCAATAACACAAACACACCTATTGGATGCACAAGATTGGTAAAAAAAACCCTAATTGCACTAGAAAAAACCTACGGACAACGAAAATGACCTAAATGTTCATCCAATGACACAAATGAACATATTGGATGCACAAGATTGGTTAAAAACCCTAATTGGACTGGAATAAACCT
>NW_027339431.1:3448325-3451245 GCF_000331145.2 Cicer arietinum | reverse complement strand
ATTGGTTAAAAACCCTAATTGGACAAGAATAAGTCTAGGGAGAACGAAAATGACCTAAATGTTCATCCAATGACACAAAAACACCTATTGGATGCACAAGATTGGTTGAAAACCTTAATTGGACAAGAATAAGCCTAAGAAGGATGAAAATGACCTAAATGTTCGTCCAATAACACAAATGCACCTGTTGGATGCACAAGAATAAGGTTAGGATGGACGAAAATGACCTAAATGTTCATCCAATTACACAAACACACCTAATGGATGCAAGAGATTGGTTAAAAACCCTAGTTGGACAAGAATAAGTCTAGGACGGACGAAAATGACCTAAATGTTAATCCAATGACACAAACACACCTATTGGATGCAAAAAATTGTTTAAAAACCCTAGTTGGACAAAAATAAGCCTAGGGATGACGAAAATGACCAAAATGTTAATCCCATGACACAAATGAACTTATTGGATGCACAAGATTGGTTAAAACTCTAATTGGACAAGAATAAGCCAAGAAAGGACGAAAATGACCTAAATGTTAATCCAATGACACAAACACACCTATTGGATGCACAAGATTGGTTAAAACTCTAATTGGACAAGAATAAGCCAAGAAAGGACGAAAATGACCTAAATGTTAATCCAATGACACAAACACACCTATTGGATGCACAAGATTGGTTAAAACTCTAATTGGACAAGAATAAGCCAAGAAAGGACGAAAATGACCTAAATGTTAATCCAATGACACAAACACACCTATTGGATGCACAAGATTGGTTAAAACTCTAATTGGACAAGAATAAGCCAAGAAAGGACGAAAATGACCTAAATGTTAATCCAATGACACAAACACACCTATTGGATGCACAAGATTGGTTAAAACTCTAATTGGACAAGAATAAGCCAAGAAAGGACGAAAATGACCTAAATGTTAATCCAATGACACAAACACACCTATTGGATGCACAAGATTGGTTAAAACTCTAATTGGACAAGAATAAGCCAAGAAAGGACGAAAATGACCTAAATGTTAATCCAATGACACAAACACACCTATTGGATGCACAAGATTGGTTAAAACTCTAATTGGACAAGAATAAGCCAAGAAAGGACGAAAATGACCTAAATGTTAATCCAATGACACAAACACACCTATTGGATGCACAAGATTGGTTAAAACTCTAATTGGACAAGAATAAGCCAAGAAAGGACGAAAATGACCTAAATGTTAATCCAATGACACAAACACACCTATTGGATGCACAAGATTGGTTAAAACTCTAATTGGACAAGAATAAGCCAAGAAAGGACGAAAATGACCTAAATGTTAATCCAATGACACAAACACACCTATTGGATGCACAAGATTGGTTAAAACTCTAATTGGACAAGAATAAGCCAAGAAAGGACGAAAATGACCTAAATGTTAATCCAATGACACAAACACACCTATTGGATGCACAAGATTGGTTAAAACTCTAATTGGACAAGAATAAGCCAAGAAAGGACGAAAATGACCTAAATGTTAATCCAATGACACAAACACACCTATTGGATGCACAAGATTGGTTAAAACTCTAATTGGACAAGAATAAGCCAAGAAAGGACGAAAATGACCTAAATGTTAATCCAATGACACAAACACACCTATTGGATGCACAAGATTGGTTAAAACTCTAATTGGACAAGAATAAGCCAAGAAAGGACGAAAATGACCTAAATGTTAATCCAATGACACAAACACACCTATTGGATGCACAAGATTGGTTAAAACTCTAATTGGACAAGAATAAGCCAAGAAAGGACGAAAATGACCTAAATGTTAATCCAATGACACAAACACACCTATTGGATGCACAAGATTGGTTAAAACTCTAATTGGACAAGAATAAGCCAAGAAAGGACGAAAATGACCTAAATGTTAATCCAATGACACAAACACACCTATTGGATGCACAAGATTGGTTAAAACTCTAATTGGACAAGAATAAGCCAAGAAAGGACGAAAATGACCTAAATGTTAATCCAATGACACAAACACACCTATTGGATGCACAAGATTGGTTAAAACTCTAATTGGACAAGAATAAGCCAAGAAAGGACGAAAATGACCTAAATGTTAATCCAATGACACAAACACACCTATTGGATGCACAAGATTGGTTAAAACTCTAATTGGACAAGAATAAGCCAAGAAAGGACGAAAATGACCTAAATGTTAATCCAATGACACAAACACACCTATTGGATGCACAAGATTGGTTAAAACTCTAATTGGACAAGAATAAGCCAAGAAAGGACGAAAATGACCTAAATGTTAATCCAATGACACAAACACACCTATTGGATGCACAAGATTGGTTAAAACTCTAATTGGACAAGAATAAGCCAAGAAAGGACGAAAATGACCTAAATGTTAATCCAATGACACAAACACACCTATTGGATGCACAAGATTGGTTAAAACTCTAATTGGACAAGAATAAGCCAAGAAAGGACGAAAATGACCTAAATGTTAATCCAATGACACAAACACACCTATTGGATGCACAAGATTGGTTAAAAACCCTAATTGGACAAGAATAAGTCTAGGGAGGACGAAAATGACCTAAATGGTAATCCCATGACACAAATGAACTTATTGGATGCACAAGATTGGTTAAAACCCCTAATTGGACAAGAATAAGGCTGGCGAGGACGAAAAAGACCTCAATGTTCATCCAATTACACAAACTCACTTATTGAATGTACAAGATCAAGTAAAAACCCTAACTGGACTAGAATAAACAAAGGGAGGATGAAAATGACCTAAAACTTAATCCAATGACACAAAGGAACTTATTGGATGCACAAGATTGGTTAAAAATCTTAATTGGACAAGAAAAAACCAAAGGAGGACGAAAATGACCTAAATGTTCATCC
>NW_027339431.1:3447013-3447929 GCF_000331145.2 Cicer arietinum | reverse complement strand
AATAATTGGACAAGAATAAGCCTAGGGAGGACGAAAATGACAAAAAATATTCATCCAATGACACAAACTCACTTTTTGGATGTACAAGATTCGTTTAAAACCCTAATTGGACTAAAATAAACCTAGGGAGGATGAAAATGACCTAAATGTTAATCAAATGACACAAAGGAACTTATTGGATGCACAAGATTGGTTAAAAACCGTAATTGGACTAGAATAAGCCTAGAGAGGAAGAAAATGACCTAAATGTTAATCCAATGACAAAAACTAACGAATTGGATGCACAAGATTGGTTAAAAACCCTAATTTGACTAGAATAAGCCTAGGGAGGACGAAATTGACCAAAATATTAATCCAATGACACAAACACACGTATGGGTGGCACAAGATTGGATAAAACCCCTAATTGGACTAGAAAAATCATAAGGAGGAGGAAAATGACCTAAATGTTAATCCAATGACACAAACACACCTATTGGATGCACAATATTGGTTAAAAATACTAATTGGACTAGAATAAGCTTAGGGATGACAAAAATGACTAAAATGTTAATCCAATGACACAAACACACCTATTGGATGCACAATATTGGTTAAAAATACTAATTGGACTAGAATAAGCTTAGGGATGACAAAAATGACTAAAATGTTAATCCAATGACACAAACACACCTATTGGATGCACAATATTGGTTAAAAATACTAATTGGACTAGAATAAGCTGTCTAGGGAGGACGAAAAGGACCTAAATGTTCATTCAATGACACAAACACACCTATTGGATGCACAAGTTTGGTTAAAAAGCCTAATTGGACAAGAATAAGCCTAGGGAGGACTAAAATGACCTAAATGTTAATCCCATGGCACAAATGAACTTATTCAATGCACAAGATTGGTTAAAAACCCTTATTGGACA
>NW_027339431.1:3443621-3446570 GCF_000331145.2 Cicer arietinum | reverse complement strand
GAAAATGACCTAAATTTTAATCCAATGAAACAAATGAACTTATTGGATGTACAAGATTGGTTAAAAACCCTATTTGGACAAGAATGATTGTTTGCGTGATCTTCTTACTTGTATTATACCGTCATCATGATTTCGAAACTCACCGCCTTCGTTGTTTGTGTTTTACTGGCTGGGCCCTGCGTTTGCGAAATCGCAGTTATTACAGGTTAATGAGTCTTGAAGTTCAAGTTTGGGAAGAATCCCGCTCTGATAGAGGATACCGGGAATAAGGGTTTTTATTTGTATTCTACTTATTATATTTGAATCTAATTTTTGTATGAAAACCTTAGAAGTACTAGTAAGTTTTTAGGATTAAATCAAGTAATTATACTTAAATCAAGCTTATCGAGATTGCACTATTTTAATGGATAAAATAAGTTTAAAGTGTTTTTATTTTTATTTTTGAGAAACGTGATATCCTAAATTAAAAATAAAGTTTTTATTTTCTTGGAATTATATTTGTATTTATCTGCTGCAAATTTTTTAGGAATATGATATAATTTATTATATATATATATATATATTATGGTATTAAGGGTGTCACAACCTCCATTAGTTTTTGTCATTAAATGTATGCCTTAAATATATGGTTTAATGGTGTTATTTTATTGTGTATTTAGTTGTTTTCAAATATGAAATCTCTATGTTTAGAATGTTTTCTTAGAATTATCTTTTAATATTATTTAGAAATCTTCTTCGTAATTTGATAGATTTTACTATCTTTTATGAATTTTTTTTTACTTGTTTATCATATGACTATTTTGTTTTAATATTCTTAGATTATCTACTTCTTGATCACGTTAAATGTTTTCTGATCTAGCTATTACTTGACGTAATTAGTCTTGCTAATAATAATCATGAATATTATAAAATAATTTCATTTTCTACTTTATACAAATGAGTATTATTATGTTATAAAATATATTGCTACATGTAATTGTTGTTATCGTTATCTATTTTATGTTATTTTTCTGAAACTATAAATTTTAGTTCGATTGAATTGCAAATATTTTAAAAAGAATATCATTTAATTTGATGTGATTATTAGTGTTAGAAATAAATTTTCCTCTTAATTTTTGTGTTCAGATAATTTTGGATAATCCAAAGGTATTTAATAAACTGTTGTTTCCGTTATAAACTGGATGCACAAGATTGGTTAAAAACCCTAATTGGAGAAGAATAAGTCTATGGAGAACGAAAATGACCTAAATGTTCATCCAATGACATAAAAACACCTATTGGATGCACACGATTGGTTGAAAACCTTAATTGGACAAGAATAAGCCTAGGATAGACGAAAATGATTTTAATGTTCATCCAATGACACAAACACACCTATTGGATGCACAAGATTGGTTAAAAGCCCTAATTGGACAAGAATAAGCCTAGGGAGGATGAAAATGACCTAAATGTTCGTCCAATAACACAAACACACCTATTGGATGCACAAGATTGTTTGAAAACGTTAATGTGACAAGAATAAGCCTAGGAAAGACGAAAATGACCTAAATGTTCATCCAATGACACAAACACACCTATTGGATGCACAAGATTGGTTAAAAAACCTAGTTGGACAATAATAATTCTAAGGAAGACGAAAATGACCTAAATTTTCCTCCAGTGACACAAACACACCTATTGGATGCACAAGACTGGTTAAAAACCCTAATTGGACAAGAATAAGCCTAGGGAGGATGAAAATAAACTTAATGTTCATCCAACAACATAAACACACCTATTGGATGCACAAGACTGGTTAAAAACCCTAATTGGACAAGAATAAGCCTAGGGAGGATGAAAATAAACTTAATGTTCATCCAACAACATAAACACACCTATTGGATGCACAAGATTGGTTAAAAATCCTAGTTGGACAAAAATAAGTCTAGGAAGGACGACAATGACCTAAAAGTTCATCCAATGACACAAACTCACTTATTTGATGTACGAGATTGGTTAAAGGCCCTTATAAGACTAGAATATACCTCGGGAGGACAAAAATGACCTAAACGTTAATCCAATGACACAAAGGAACTTGTTGGATGCACATAATTGGTTAAAAACCCTAATTGGACAAGAATAAACCTAGGGAGAACGAAAATGACCTAAATGTTCATCCAACGACACAAACGCACCAATTGGAAGCACAACATTAGTTTAAAACCCTAATTGGACTAGAATAAACCTAAGAAGGACGAAAATGACCTAAATCTTCATACAACGACACATACACACCTATTGGATGCACAAGATTGGTTAAAAACCCTAATTGGACAAGAATAGGACGAAAATGACCTAAATGTACATCCAATGACACAAATGAACTTATTGGATGCAGAAGCTTTGTTAAAAACCCTAATTGGACAAGAATAAGCCTAGGGAGGAAGTAAATGACCTAAATGTTCATCCAATAACACAAACACACCTATTTGATGCACAAGATTGGTTAAAAACCCTAATTGGACTAGAATAAACCTACAGAGAACGAAAATGACCTAATTGTTCATCCAATGACACAAATGAACATATTGGATGCACAAGATTGGTTAAAAATTGGGATTCGACAACAATAAACCTAGGGAGGAAGAAAATGACCTAAATATTCATACAGTGACACAAAAACACCTTTTTGATGCACAAGATTGGTTAAAAACCCTAATTGGATAAGAATAAGTCTAGGGAGAGCGGTAACGACCTAAATGTTCATCCAATGACACAAAAACACCTATTGGATGCACAAGATTGGTTGAAAACGTTAATTGGACAAGAATAAGCCTAGGAAGGACGAAAATGACCTAAATGTTCATCCAATGACACAAACACACCTATTGGATGCACAAGATTGGTTAAAAACCCTAATTGGGCAAGAATTATCCTAGGGAAGATGAAAATGACATAAATGTTCATCCA
>NW_027339431.1:3441532-3442422 GCF_000331145.2 Cicer arietinum | reverse complement strand
GCAAAACTACTTCGAAACTCATGATGTTGTAGTGATTGTGTTATAAGTGCTAAGTGTTAAGATGTGGAATTGTGTATGAATGATATTGAGTTAGTTTATGTATTTTTGGAAGGATAAGCAGGGAAATCGACTTCCCAATCGATTTGATGAGTTGCAGGGACATTGCTAAATTGGCAAAATCGATTTGCCAATCGATTTTGTAATATGTTTTTCAAAACCATTTAAGAAATGGATTTGGAAATCGATTGGCCTTAAGTCAGGAACTCAGCAAAACTGACAAAATCGATTTGGGAATCGATTTGGCCATGCAGGAGCTCAACAGAACTGACAAAATCGATTTGGCAATCGATTGGCTCAGTAGAAATTCTTATTTTGAGTTAGATAATCGATTGCTCAACTGATTTATCAATGTTTTAGTCAGTTATGTATTACTTGATGGATTGAGAACTTTATTTTGATTTCATTTTTAATTGGCAAGCATTATGTGAACTTTTAGCATATGGGAAATCATTTTAAGGTGCATGCTTATTTGAAAGGTTATTTTGTGCATTCAAAAACTTAAATGTTATTTGTTAACTGTTAATTTCGGTTGGTGACCCTTTACAACTATTGTGGAAATCTGGGATTTGCCCTCAGATGAGAGCCAGGACGATCCTACCGGTTCGTACCTTACGGATGGGAATGTAGATGAGAATGCTTGACTGGAGCTATGTAGGAGGACCTCGCGGGGCGCGTGGAGATCACCCAGAGTGTTTAGTTTGTTTTGGAGAATGATCAGATTAGGTTGACATAGAGGGATCTAACGTCTTTCTTTTGATTTGTATTTGTTTTAAAACGGAAGACTGTACCTATACTAATATTGTCAGCTTGACATGTTATTTTCGATGGGT
>NW_027339431.1:3435237-3441032 GCF_000331145.2 Cicer arietinum | reverse complement strand
ATATCTTTGCAAAATAACTTTCCCTGTGACAAACACAATCGATTGGACAATCTATTGTGTGAATTTTCAATCAAGTCAAGTTTGGTTGTAATCGATTGGGAAATCGATTGAACTAAACCCCAGGTAAGAACGTTTTCAGACAAATACATACAAATCGATTGGCACGTCGATTAACATCAAAATAGCTGAGTCACTGACTTAAACACAATCGATTGGCAAATCGATTGAAGGATCTTTTGAAATCTCAGTGAACTCTGAGCTTGTGGCCAAATCGATTCTGAGTATTTGTTAATCGATTATGAAGACTTAATAAATCGATTACGAAATCGATTGATATGTGTTTCAGTTTGAACATAACATCTGCAATCGATTACGAAATCGATTCATATCAGTCTTAACATAATCACTGAGAAATGTTGTTTAAAGAATCGATTGGTAAATCGATTGGCTTATATAGTTTCAAGATTCAAGAAAAACAAGACACACGATAATCGATTGGCAAATCGATTAGACTGGTTTTATCACTTTAAGAGATCGATTGGTAAATCGATTGATTAATATGTTTTTCAGAAACTATGTAAACTGTCTTCAATCATTCTTTCAATAACAATCTGATAAACACTTTGAATATTCTTGATATACAAAAGAACTCTCAATAACACTTGGTTAATACACTGAGATTGCTTTTTCAGATCATAGTAAAAGAGATTATCAACAATCAATAAGAGAGCTGGAAAAGTGATATTGAAAGACAAGGGTTCTCATGAACAATCTTTGAATATCCAGAATTGTGAGAAGTCACATTGACCAAGATTGAAGACTACTTTTTGTTCTTCCTTTATTCTGTTTGTAATAATACTTTGAAACAAAACGAAAGCGAAAAAAAGCCAGCTAGAAACTGGTGGCTACTTTATTGGGTGAGAGTGCTCAACAAGAAAGAGTCGTACTTTGATTCTGTGTTAGATTGCTGAGTATCTACAAGGATCAGAGGGTGATCAATAGGAAAGAGATCATTAAGATAGATAGGTTTCGGGGATGAAACTAGACAATCTGTAATTGATTCTTTCTATTGGAGAAGAAAATCTGAAATCCGTTTGGATTGTCAGGACTGGATGTAGGTTGTCAAGTTGACAACTGAACCAGTATAAATTCTTGGTGCAATCTTCTCTAACCCTTAACTCCTTTAATTTTCTATCTTGATATATCTGTATATGTGATTAAAATTAGATGCATGTTAAACATATTCTGTGATAAGTAATATTGTTTAAATCTGGTAATTACTTGCATGCATCTTGGTTAATCGCGTATCAATCTACTTGAACTTGCTAATCTTGTATGCCACAATTTAAATTCCGCTGTGTGTATGAAATTGATTTAATTTCTTAAAGAACTGATACATTCCGATACATTCCGATTATTTCGAGGTCGTACCAACCAACAATTGGCCTCAGAGCCTAACTTTTCGAGAGGTAACACTCATAAAAGGACTATGGCCTCAAACGATTTTCTGGGAGAAGGCGCATCGTTAGCAAGACCTCCAGCTTTCAACGGAACAACTTATATGTACTGGAAGCACAGGATGCTAATCTTCTTGGAAGCCAGTGGCATAGACATCCTTGACGCTGTTGAAAACGGTCCATATATTCCCAAGATTGCAGGAACAAATGACTCAATGATTCTCAAGCCTAGAGCCGACTGGTCAGATGATGACAAGAAAAAGGTAGGTTATAATGCTAAGGCTAAGAACATTATAACATCTGCTCTTTGTGCAGAAGAATTCTTTAGAGTGTCAAACTGCAAGTCAGCAAAAGAAATGTGGGACATTCTTCAAGAAACACATGAAGGAACCACAGACGTGAAGAGAGCTCGCGTAAACACACTGATGCACGAATATGAATTATTCAGCATGAAAAAGGACGAATCCATCAGCGATCTGCAAACCAGATTCACACACATTGTGAATAATCTTCACGCATTGGGAAAGCAAGTGGACAACGAACAGCAGATTGGAAAAATTATGAGATGTCTAACCAGAGAATGGCAACCAAAAATAACAGCCATTGCAGAATCTAAAGATCTAGCAAAGATGACGACTGCAACTTTGTTTGGAAAACTAAGAGAACACGAAATGGAATTACATCGACTGGACGAATCAGAAATGGAAAGCCGCAAAAAGAAAGGACTATCCCTGAAGGTTCAAGCCCAGCAATCGAAAACTGAATCAGATAGCTGCTCAGATCAATCCAGTAGTGAATCTGAAGAGCCGGAAATCGGGTTGCTTGTCAAGAAATTCAAGAAGTTTCTGAAGAAGAAAGACAACAAATTCAGAAAACCATCTAGCTCCAAGACTACTGACAACAAGACCATTACATGCTATGAATGTGGTAAAACTGGTCACATAAAGTCAGAATGCTACAAATTGCAAAACAAGAATAGAGCTACAAAATCAAAAGGCAAGGAACCAGTCACCAAAACCAGAAAAGCTTATATTGCATGGAATGATAACGATGAATCCTCTGCATCTTCTGATGAAGAAGAAGTCAACTTGTGTCTCATGGCAGATACAAATTCAGAATCAGAAAATGAGGTTAGTTCACAATCTAATCCAACATATGATGAGCTACAAGAAGCTTTCAATGAACTGCATGATGATTATGTGAATTCCATAAAACAGTTGTTAAGCACAAAGAAAATGCTTGAACAAATGAATATTGAACATAAAGAAATTGAAAATTTATGTGAACAACTGAAAAAGGATTCACAAGAAAAATCTGCAAAGTGCATTGAACTTGAAAATACTGTTGCATCATTAAAATCTGATTTATTAAATTTTGCAAATAGTAAAGATAAGCTAAATGTCATACTTAGCAATCAAAGACATGTTCATGAAAAATCTGGTTTAGGATATACACCAAATATGCATGTCAAAAGAAAAAATAAAAACAGATCTGGTATTGGTTATATGCAAACCAGAAATGTCAAACATGGTCAAAAATCTGCTATTGCTAAGAGTATGTATGACATCTTTACTAAACCAAATAAACATTCATCCTTTGATGGCAAATGTCATTTCTGTTGCAGAAAGGGACATTTTGTGTCTAATTGCAAATTTAAAAAATTAGCCAATCAAGGATGGAAGCTAGTTTGGATAGAAAAGAAATCTGTGTTTGACACTAACCAACCAGGACCCAATTTAAATTGGGGACCTAAAACAAAATTCTGATTTTGTATTGCAGGTGTGCTTGACATCCACGAAACACTCATGGTATCTAGATAGCGGATGCTCAAAGCACATGACTGGTGACAAATCCAAATTCCTGAACTTGACATTAAAGGAAGGAGGCTTTGTCAAATATGGTGATAACAACAGAGGAAAAATCATTGGAATTGGTGATGTAGGCGATGAATCAACTGCAGTAATCAAAAATGTGCTATATGTTGAAGGATTAAAGCACAACTTACTGAGTATAAGCCAGCTATGTGACAAAGGTTTTCAAGTAAGTTTTTCATCACAATCTTGCATTATTGAGCATAAAGATGACAAACACATAAAGCTAATTGGGGACAGAATCAACAACATTTACATGTTGGATTTCAATTCTGTACCTAGTGCTGTATGCTGCTTGTTATCCAACTCAGATGAAACATGGCTTTGGCATAAAAGAATTGCTCATATACACATAAATCATTTGAATAAACTTGTCAGCAAACAGTTAGTCTTAGGTCTACCAAATAGGAAGTTCTCTAAAGATAGACTGTGTGATGCATGTGAGAAAAGTAAACTGGTTAAGACTCCATTTCCCTCTATAGACTTGGTTAGAACAAATAGAGTTTTACAACTAGTTCACATGGACCTTTTCGGACCTGCCCAAGTTAAGAGTTTAGGTGGAAACCTGTATGGATATGTGCTGGTTGATGATTATTCTAGATTCACATGGACTTACTTTTTAGCTCATAAAAGTGATACATTCTCTGTTTTCAAAAAGTTTGCTGCTTTAGTACAAAATGAGAATGATTTGAAAATTGTTTCAATAAAAAGTGATCATGGAGGTGAATTCCAAAATGATCTTTTTCAAAATTATTGTGAATCAAATGGAATCAACCACATCTATTCAGCCCCTAGGACACCACAGCAGAATGGGGTAGTGGAGAGGAAAAATAGATCCCTAGAAGAGTTAGCTAGGACCATGCTTAAGGACTCCAACCTACCTAAGTACTTTTGGGCAGATGCAATTAGTACAGCCACCCATGTTGTGAATAGAGTTCTCATTAGGCCCCTGCTTAGGAAAACACCCTATGAGCTTTACAAGGGTAGAAAACCAAACCTGTCCTACTTTAGAATCTTTGGTTGTAAGTGCTTTGTTTTGAACAATGGCAAAGAACACCTAGGAAAGTTTGACCCTAAGGCAGATGAAGGTATCTTTTTAGGATATTCCCAAACTAGTAAGGCCTATAGAATCTACAACAAAAGAACAAAAACCATAGAAGAGTCAGTTCATGTAAAGTTTGATGAATCTTTTACAGAAAACTTGAACAAAACTCCTTCTAAGGTTATTGAAATTTTGGATGATGTTGTAGAATCTGAACCCCTAGAACAACCTATAGCTGATCCTCCAACTAGTGCAGACCCTATAGAACCTATAGAAACCAGTGAGTTACCTAAGGAATGGAGATTCAATAGAAACCACCCCTTAGACAACATCATAGGTGACATCTCTAGAGGTGTGTCAACTAGAGGAAACCTTAGAGAGTTCTGCAACCTCACAGCCTTTGTGTCTCAGATTGAACCTAAGAACATTAAGGAAGCCCTTTTAGATAGTGAGTGGATACTTGCTATGCAAGAGGAGTTAAACCAGTTTGAGAGGAACAAAGTGTGGAACTTGGTACCTAGGCCAGAGGGTAAGCATGTTATAGGAACTAGGTGGGTGTTCAGAAATAAGCTAGATGAGAATGGTGTGATCACTAGGAATAAGGCCAGATTAGTTGCAAAGGGTTATAGTCAAGAGGAGGGAATAGACTTTGATGAGACCTATGCCCCTGTAGCTAGACTAGAGGCAATAAGGATTTTGTTGGCCTATGCATGTATCATGGACTTCAATCTATATCAAATGGATGTGAAGAGTGCATTTCTTAATGGAGACCTACAAGAGGAAGTTTTTGTGAGCCAAACACCAGGTTTTGAAAATCCAGATTTTCCTAACCATGTGTATAAACTCTCAAAGGCCCTCTATGGGTTGAAACAAGCTCCAAGAGCTTGGTATGAGAAACTCAGCACTTTCCTCATTCAACAAAATTTTTCTAGAGGAAATGTTGATAAGACACTCTTTACAAAAACTATTGAAAATGACATCTTGCTGGTCCAAATTTATGTTGATGACATTATATTTGGATCAACAAATGACAAGCTTTGCAAAGAATTTGAAAACTTGATGAAAGGTAAATTTGAAATGTCAATGATGGGTGAACTATCATATTTCTTGGGATTTCAAATTAACCAAACCAAGCAAGGCATTTTCATTAGTCAATCCAAATATTGTTCTGATTTGATAAAGAAATTTAACTTTGATAAACTTAAGTCCATTGATACACCCATGAGTCAAGGAAATTTCTTAGACCGAGATGAGAAGAGGGTTTTAAACCAATTCTAGTCCAATTAGGTTTATGAAAATCGTTTTAATATCTAAATTATTATTTAAATTAAATTCTATGTATGTGAAAATTTTACTTCTATAATGTTTAAAAATATATGTTTTATATTTAAAAAAAATTTAAACTTTTAGTTTGCCTTAAATTTT
>NW_027339431.1:3433937-3435206 GCF_000331145.2 Cicer arietinum | reverse complement strand
TCTGTTTTCGTCCAAATTTTAGTATGTTGTTTTACTCATTTAGCTATTCAATTAAACACAATTTTCCATAGTTTTAGCAATCCCAATTTCTCTGTAAAATATTCTTTTTCTTCGTTTACGGGTTTTGTTATTTTGCACCGTTCTTCTTCACCGTAAGTACGATTTGAGTGAAACCAACGCCAAAACAATTGTGTGAAAACTAGATATATTATCCAATGATTGGTTTTCTGATTTACGGTAATTTTCATTGACCGAATTTTGAAATTTTGTTTTTAGAGTATTTTCTCATAATTTATTTTTGACATTTACCCATAAAATATTGAGTTAGATCAATTGAAGGACAAAAGTCAAAGAACAAATATTGTTTGGTCGGAAAATCTTACTTGTGCGCGAAAGCATCGAAATAAGGTAAGGGGTGAGAGAGTGTTTGAGTTTATGAGTATAATATAATGTGAGATGAACGGGAAAAACCATATTTTTCAACTATTCATTTGGGGCTCGCCACTTACGGCAGCAACCCTTTGAGTGATAAATTGATTAATATAAAAATATAGGAATTGTGAGATTAAAATGTGGAATAGAAATATTTATAAGGTGTTGATTGATTTATCTTCATTAAATGTGTGACATTTGATATTATTGTGATGTTTGATTTATTTTTATTAAATGTGTGATATTTGTTACTATTATGATATTGGATGTCGAATGAATTTTATGTATATGTTTGATTAGACGTGTTTATGTGATGTGATAGTAAAAGGTGGATGCATTTTGATAAGTTTATGTGATTATGATGATGTATAATTAATAATAATGATGTTATAAATTTGTGAGAAGTTAATGTGATGATTTATGATTGATGATAGTGATGCCATAAAATTTTGATGAGTAAATCTGATGAAATATGATTAATGATAGTTATGTTGGGAATTTGTGATGAGAATATTGAAGTAACCCCATTGTTGATGAAATAATGGTGATTCCAATTTGTGTTTGAGGTGACGGTCTTAATGGAGTATCATAAGTCAACGAGGGGAGAAAATAAATATTGAGAATTTGTGAAATGAAAATTATTTTATTCCATTAAGACCGATTATGGCGGTCTGCTGTTGAATCTTAAGGCAAGATTGTTAGACCTTGGAGGTATTCAGGTGGAGAATTCCTAAGTGACTTGGAGATAGCACTCCCAATGTTGGGAGCTATCATGCAACACACATTTACCTCGACTGTCGCGTATAGGTGTCTCGGGTTTAGTTCAGGGGATCTATG
>NW_027339431.1:3432860-3433907 GCF_000331145.2 Cicer arietinum | reverse complement strand
TACTTCAGTGTTAGAATGGTACCACATTGTGAAGTAGAGTTTAAGCTCATGCATAACATTGCATTATATTGTGATTGTTTTGTTGTGATTAATATGTATCGTGTGTCCTGATAATTTATCTTAGACGATTTGATGTTATAGTGAAATTTATTGACTTTCCTTCAGTGATTTTGTCTTTTTAATGTGATATTTTCTTGAGGCATGTTTGTGTAATGAGACAGTTCTATTATGATTGTTTGCGTGTTCTTTTTACTTGTATCATATTATCATCATGATTTCGAAACTCGCCTATGTGACACCCTAAACCCTAAAATAACATATATAATAATTTTTACTAAATTATTTGAAGAAAACTTGCAGCGGATAAAGAAATTTGTTAAAGAGAATAAAAACTTTAATATCTAACTTAGGATATCACGTTTCTCTAAATAGACATGTAACAATTGAACTTTGTTCCTCAATTAAAACAATGCAATATCAATGAACTTGAATGAACTAGAATTTCTTGATTTAATTCCCAAGACTTACTCGTACTAAGTTTTCATATAAAAAGTCATTTGTAACATAAGTATAATACACATTACAACTCTTAATTCTCGGTATCACCTATTAGAGCGCGGTTTCTCCCAAACTTGAACTTCGAGACTCATTAACCTGGAATAACTGCGATTTTGCAAACGCAGGGCCAAGCCAGTCAAACACAAACAACGAAGGAGGTGAGTTTTGAAATCATGTTGATATTATGATATAAATAAGAGGAACACGCAATTAATCATCAATAAACTGTATCATTACACAAACATTCTTCAAGGAAAAACATCACATTATATAGTCAAAATCAAGGAGAATCAATACACTTCACTGCAACATCAAATCATCACATACATTATTATCACGCATAATACATATTAATCATGACAAAACAATCACAAGAAAATGTAATGCTATGCATGAGTTTAACTCTACCTCACAATGTGATACCATTCTAACTCTGAAGTACTTGGTTAGGAGCCTTGATACTATGCCACCATCCCGGTGGACGGTCAA
>NW_027339431.1:3428014-3432606 GCF_000331145.2 Cicer arietinum | reverse complement strand
AATACGTACAAGGTCTAACAATCTTGCCTTAAGGCTCAACTGCAGACCGCCACAATCAGGTTGATTCAGTTGTACTTCCCCAGAATCACTAGGCTTGTCAGACCCTACCTATATGATGACAAAATAATCTCTATTTCACAAATTCTCAATATTTATTTTCTCTCCATATTAGCTTAGACTACTCCATTAAGAGCATCGTCTTTAGGAATCATCACTATCTCATCAAGTATGGGGTACTTCAATATTTTCATCACAATTTTGCAATATCATTAATCATAAATAATCATGATCATCATATAAACTCATCACAATTTTATAACATCACTATCATCAATAAAAAATCATCATTATCATCACGTAAGCATATATCATACCATGCATCCATATTTTATTATCACATCACTTAAATTCGTCTAATCAAACATATACACATAATTTCATTCAACATCCAACATCATAATAATGACAAATATCAACTACCACACAAATATCATAAATTAAATGAGTAAAAAAACATACTGAAATTTTGCGAAAAATGGAGAAACGTTTCTGAAATAGTTATCGATCACCGGTGCCAAACGATAGGTTGTTGTTGTGTTTCCTCTTTGGTTTTAGAGCTGCCCGTCCAATTCGTTTTTTTTTTTATTTGGTTGTTTTATTTTATTAACAATTAGGGTTTACACATGCTTAAACCCATTGGTCCCTTTATTTATTTTTCAATAAAACCAATAATTACTAAAACTAATGTTATAATTATATTAAATACTAGTCAAACGCATAAAAGAACATGATATTAAATAATAATAATAATAACAATAACAATAAAACACTTATAATTTGTTAATGAAATTAAAAATGATTGAAATTCAAATTAAATCAACATATTCATAAAACTCACCAATTGAATTTTATTAAATTCCATAAATTCGATACAATTATCATTATTAATTGCACACACATATTGTATTATCTCATAAAGACAATGCAAAATAAAATAAATCTTGATAGACTTTTTAATAGGTAAACTACATTCTCGCGGATAGTAAAAACGAATTGTTGTTATCACCTTTTTCGAAATTAAGTTACCGTGATTAACCTCTCATACTCATTTAGTAATAATCATATTAATTTTTCTTTAAATCAGGATTATTAAAAGACTTTTAGAACATTTGTATAGCACGAAGGCATCGTCACATCTTCCATTCATTTAAACCCTGTTAACTCTTTTTAATCCAACCAATCCTTTAAAATAAATAACATGATAAAATTAAATAAATAAAAACATAATTTACAATTAAGATTTGCGGCATTTAGATGATAATAATAAATACTATAAAAATATTTTAATTTAGGTAACTAGACAAAATTCATTTTATAGTAATAAAAATATTCAATGATTGTTGACAAGGGAAAATCATTCTTAGTCATTTTCTTTATGTAACGTTGAACATGAAATAAAAATTTAAATGTGAACAAATAATAAAAATAATGAAAATAATAATAATATTAATTGTAAAATAATTACAACAACCTACTATCTTAACTCTTCATTGTATGATGTGTAAACAATATTTATAAAATAAAGAAAATATTAAATATGTATACAAATTCCAAAAGAAAACGTAACTACATTAAATTTGACTTAAGAAGATTATTTTAAGAAATAAAATCAAAATCAAATTAGTTTATTAAATACCTTTGGAATATCAAAAAATATCTGAACACAAAAATTAAGAGGAAAATTTATTTCTAACACTAATAATCACATCAAATTAAATGATATTCTTTTTAAAATATTTGCAATTCAATCAAACTAAAATTTATAGTTTCAGAAAAATAACATAAAATAGATAACGATAACAACAATAACATGTAGCAATATATTTTATAACATAATAATACTCATTTGTATAAAGTAGAAAATGAAATTATTTTATAATATTCATGATTATTATTAGCAAGACTAATTACGTCAAGTAATAGCTAGATCAGAAAACATTTAACGTGATCAAGAAGTAGATAGTCTAAGAAAATTAAAACAAAATAGTCATATGATAAACAAGTAAAAAAAAATCATAAAAGATAGTAAAATCTATCAAATTACGAAGAAGATTTCTAAATAATATAAAAAGACAATGCTAAGAAAACATTCTAAACATAGAGATTTCATATTTGAAAACAACTAAATACACAATAAAATAACACCATTAAACCATATATTTAAGGCATACATTTAATGACAAAAACTAATGGTGGTTGTGACACCCTGAATACCACAATAATATATATATATATATATAATAATTTATATCATATTCCTAAAAAATTTGCAGCAGATAAATACAAATATAATTCCAAGAAAATAAAAACTTTATTTTTAATTTAGGATATCACGTTTCTCAAAAATAAAAATAAAAACACTTTAAACTTATTTTATCCATTAAAATAGTGCAATCTCGATAAGCTTGATTTAAGTATAATTACTTGATTTAATTCTAAAAACATACTAGTACTTCTAAGGTTTTCATACAAAAATTAGATTCAAATATAATAAGTAGAATACAAATAAAAACCCTTATTCCCGGTATCCTCTATCAGAGCAGGGTTCCTCCCAAACATGAACTTCAAGACTCATTAACCTGTAATAGCTGCGATTTCCCAAATGCAGGGCCCAGCCAGTAAAACACAAACAACGAAGGCGGTGAGTTTCGAAATCATGATGACGGTATAATACAAGTAAGAAGATCACGCAAATAATCATTCTTGTCCAAATAGGGTTTTTAACCAATCTTGTACATCCAATAAGTTCATTTATTTCATTGGATTAAAATTTAGGTCATTTTCGTCTTCCCTAGGTTTATTCTAGTTCGATTATGGTTTTTAACCAATCTTGTGCATCCAATAGGCGTGTTTGTGTCATTGGATGGACATTTAGGTCATTTTCGTCCTCTCTAAGCTTATTCTTGTCCAATTAGGGTTTTTAACAAAACTTGTGCATCCAATAACTTCATTTGTGTCTTGGGATTAACATATAGGTCATTTGAGGTCATTTTCATCCTTCCTAGACTTATTCGTGTTCAACTAGTGTTTTTAACGAATCTTGTGCATCCCATAGGTGTGTATGTGTCATTGGATGAACATTTAGGTCAGTTTCGTCCTTACTAGACTTATTCTTGAACAAATAAGGTTTTTAACAAATCTTGTGCATCCAATAGGTGTGTTTGTGTCATTGGATGAACATTTAAGTCATTTTCGTCCTCCCTAGACTTATTCTTGTCCAACTAGGGTTTTTAACTAATGTTGTGCATCCAATAGGTGTGTTTGTGTCATTGGATGAACATTTAGGTCATTTTCGTCCTCCCTAGTCTTAATCTTGTCCAATTAGGGTTCTTAACTAATCCTGTCAATCCAATAAGTTTATTTGTGTTATTGGATTAAAAATTAGGTCATTTTCGTCCTCCTTAGGTTTATTCTAGTCCAATTAAGGTTTTTAACCAATCTTGTGCATCCAATAGGTGTGTTTGTCTCATTGGATAAACATTTAGGTCATTTTCGTCCTCCCTAGGCTTATTCTTGTCCAATTAGGGTTTTTAACGAATCTTGTGCATCCAATAAGTTCATTTGTGTCATTGGATTAACATTTAGGTCATTTTCGTCCTCCCTTAAATTATTCTTGTCCAATTAGGATTTTTAACCAGTCTTGTGCATTCAATAGGCGTGTTTGAGTAATTGGATGAAGATTTAGGTCATTTTGGTCCTCCTAATTCTAGTCCAATTAGGGTTTTTAACCAATCTTGTGCATCCAATAGGTGTGTTTGTGTCATTGGATGAACATTTAGGTCATTTTCATCCTCACTAGGCTTATTCTTGTCCAATTACGGTTTTTAACCAATCTTGTGCATCCAATAAATTCCTTTGTGTCATTTAATTAACATTTAGGTCATTTTCATCCTCCCTTGGTTTAATCTTGTCCAATTAGGGTTTTTAACTGATCTTGTACATCCAAAAAGTGAGTTTGTGTCATTGGATGAACATTTAGGTCATTTTCGTCCTCCTTAGGTCTATTCTTGTCCAACTAGGGTTTTTAACCAGTCTTGTGCATCCAATAGGTGCGTTTGTGTTATTAGATTAACATTTAGGTCATTTTCATCCTTCCTAGACTTAATCTTGTCCAACTAGGGTTTTTAACCAATCTCTTGCATCCAATAGGTGTGTATGTGTCATTGGATGAACATTTAGGTCATTTTCATCCTTCCTAGACTTAATCTTGTCCAACTAGGGTTTTTAACCAATCTTGTGCATCCAATAGGTGTGTTTCTGGGACGAACATTTAGGTCATTTTCGTCCTTCCTAACCTTATTCTTGTCCAATTAGGTTTTTCAACCAGTCTTGTGCATCCAATAGGTGCGTTTGTGTTATTGGATGAACATTTATGTCATTTTCATCTTCCCTAAGATAATTCTTGTCCAATTAGGGTTTTTAACCAATCTTGTGCATCCAATAGGCGTGTTTGTGTCATTGGATGAACATTTAGGTCATTTTCGTCCTTCCTAGGCTTATTCTTGTCCAATTAAGGTTTTCAACCAATCTTG
>NW_027339431.1:3425632-3427177 GCF_000331145.2 Cicer arietinum | reverse complement strand
GTCCACCCTAGTCTTAATCTTGTCCAATTAGGGTTTTTAACTAATCTTGTCAATCCAATAAGTTCATTTGTGTTATTGGATTAACAATTTGGTCATTTTCGTCCTCCCTAAGTTTATTCTAGTCCAATTAGGGTTTTTAACGAATCTTGTACATCCAAAAAGTGAGTTTGTGTCATTGGATGAATATTTTGGTCATTTTCGTCCTCCCTAGGTTTATTCTAGTCCAATTAGGGTTTCAAACCAATCATGTGCATCCAATAGGTGTGTTTGTGTCATTGGATGAACATTTAGGTCATTTTCGTCCTCCCTTGGATTATTCTTGTCCAATTAGGGTTTGTAACCAATCTTGTGCATCCAATAGGTGTGGTTGTGTCATTGTATAAAGATTTAGATCATTTTCGTCCTCCCTAGGTTTATTCAAGTCCAATTAGTGTTTTTAACCAATCTTGTGAATCCAAAAGGTGTGTTTGTGTCATTGGATGAATATTTAGGTCATTTAGGTCCTCCCTAGGCTTATTGTTGTCCAATCACAGTGTTTAACTAATCTTGTGCATCCAATAAGTTCATTTGTGTCTTTGGATGAACATTTAGGTTCTTTTCTTCCTCCCGAGGATCATTCTCGTCAAATTACGGTTTTTAACCAATCTTGATCATCCAATAAGTTCATTTGTGTCGTTGGATGAACATTTAGGTCATTTTCGTCCTCCCTTGGATTATTCTTGTCCAATTAGGGTTTGTAACCAATCTTGTGCATCCAATAGGTGTGGTTGTGTCATTGTATAAAGATTTAGATCATTTTCGTCCTCCCTAGGTTTATTCTAGTCCAATTAGGGTTTCAAACCAATCATGTGCATCCAATAGGTGTGTTTGTGTCATTGGATGAACATTTAGGTCATTTTCGTCCTCCTTTGGTTTTTTCTTGTCCAATTAAGATTTTTAACCAATCTTGTGCATCCAATAAGTTCCTTTGTGTCATTGGATTAACTTTTAGGTCATTTTCATCCTCCGTTGGTTTAATCTTGTCCAATTATGGTTTTTAACTGATCTTGTACATCCAATAAGTGTGTTTGTGTTATTGGATGAACATTTAGGTCATTTTCTTCCTCCATAGAATTATTCTTGTCCAACTAGGGTTTTTAAACAATCTTGTGCATCCAATAGGTGCGTTTGTGTTTTTGGATTAACATTTAGGCCATTTTCGTCCTTCCTAGACTTAATCTTGTCCAACTAGGGTTTTTAACCAATCTCTTGCATCCAATAGGTGTGTATGTGTCATTGGATGAACATTTAGGTCATTTTCTTCCTCCCTAGAATTATTCTTGTCCAACTAGGGTTTTTAAACAATCTTGTGCATCCAATAGGTGCGTTTGTGTTATTGGATTAACATTTAGGTCATTTTCGTCCTTCCTAAGAATTATTCTTGTCCAACTAGGATTTTTAACCAATCTTGTGCATCCAATAGGTGTTTTTGTGGGATGAACATTTAGGTCATTTTCGTCCTTTCTAACCTTATTCTTGTCCAATTAAGTTTTTCAACCAATCTTG
>NW_027339431.1:3415786-3425132 GCF_000331145.2 Cicer arietinum | reverse complement strand
TAAGGTTTTCAACCAATCTTGTGCATCCAATAGGTGTTTTTGTGTCATTGGATGAACATTTAGATCATTTTCGTTCTCCCTAGATTTATTCTTGTCCAATAGGGTTTTTAACCAATCTTGTGCATCAAAAAGGTGTTTTTGTGTCACTGTATGAATATTTAGGTCATTTTCGTCCTCCCTAGGTTTATTGTTGTCGAATCCCAATTTTTAACCAATCTTGTGCATCCAATAGGTGTGTTTGTGTTATTGGATGAACATTTAGGTCATTTACTTCCTCCCTAGGCTTATTCTTGTCCAATTAGGGTTTTTAACAAAGCTTGTGCATCCAATAAGTTCAT
Organism: Cicer arietinum; assembly: GCF_000331145.2. Taxonomy (NCBI): domain Eukaryota; kingdom Viridiplantae; phylum Streptophyta; class Magnoliopsida; order Fabales; family Fabaceae; genus Cicer; species Cicer arietinum. The sequence goes on along the minus strand of NW_027339431.1, from coordinate 3,424,794 downwards.
TTGTGTCATTGGATGTACATTTAGGTCATTTTCGTCCTATTCTTGTCCAATTAGGGTTTTTAACAAAGCTTGTGCATCCAATAAGTTCATTTGTGTCATTGGATGTACATTTAGGTCATTTTCGTCCTATTCTTGTCCAATTAGGGTTTTTAACCAGTCTTGTGCATCCAATAGGTGTGTATGTGTCGTTGTATGAAGATTTAAGTCATTTTCGTCCTTCTTAGGTTTATTATAGTCCAATTAGGGTTTTAAGCTAATGTTGTGCTTCCAATTGGCGTGTTTGTGTCGTTGGATGAACATTTAGGTCATTTTCGTTCTCCCTAGGTTTATTCTTGTCCAATTAGGGTTTTTAACCAATTATGTGCATCCAACAAGTTCCTTTGTGTCATTGGATTAACTTTTAGGTCATTTTTGTCCTCCCTAGGTATATTCTAGTCCTATAAGGGTTTTTAACCAATCTCGTACATCCAATAAGTGAGTTTGTGTCATTGGATGAACATTTAGGTCATTGTCGTCCTTCCTAGACTTATTTTTGTCCAACTAGGATTTTTAACCAATCTTGTGCATCCAATAGGTGTGTTTGTGTTGTTGGATGAACATTTAGTTTATTTTCATCCTCCCTAGGCTTATTCTTGTCCAATTAGGGTTTTTAACCAATCTTGGGCCAAATTTAGAGAAATTTTTAGGAGTTGCCATTATAAAAGGCAAACATTTATTTTTTTTAGGGCAGATTTTGAATTTTATTTTTGTGAGGCTTTGCTCTCTAGATTTCTTGAAAGAATTCATCTTGAACTTATCAAGGTTGTTAATCCTTGTGGCGTTCTTGTTGGCTTATCAATCCCTAAATTGTGGCGCCATTTTGTTCATGGTTTCTTTTCTGAATAATCATTTTGAGTTTCCTTTACATCAAACCCTAATACTCCAATTCTATCAATTTTCGTGTTCAGTAACCTGCGTTCATAACTCGAGTTCTATATACTTGTTTCCGGTGATTCAACAGCCTAATTCGTGTTTCAGAACGTCATCTTTCACCTCGTTTTGGAATTGCTCGATTCAGAGTTTTGTTGCGCTGTTTATCGCATTCTCCAACTATAAGCTTTTTTTGGCTCCATTCTGTAAGTTTCTGACCTAGAACGATCCTTAAAGTGAACCATGACTAATAGGATCATATCATTTGGTACCAGAGATTGTCTCTATGTTTGGAATTGTGGAAAATTTTGTTTATGCATTTTTTTTGTGAAACTTAAATGGTTGGTTGTGTTGTTTTGTTGGATTGGTGTTCTTAGTTAATAGGTGTGTTGCTGCTACTTAAAAAAAATACAAAAAATAAAATACAAACAAAAAAAGAAAAAAAATACAAAAAATGTTGCACACTACCTGTTTGACAAAATTCCTTAGATTAATTTTCCAATCACATTACTACTGCTTTGTGTTACTCTAAATATTTCATACTGATTTTTGGGTTCAAATATTAAAGTTCTTGTTGATTCAATTAAGAAATTGAAGAGAGCAATTGAGTGGAAATTATATAAAAAAAAAGCCAAATTGAGTGAAACACGAGTGACAAATTCAAGAGTGTAAACACGTGAGCTGTGTGGTGAGGTCCTTTATTTTTTACTTGTTTTTTTTTTTCGTTTGTTTAAAGTATGGCAGGAATAGGTGGTGATGATAGCCCTCCTCCATGAGTAAACAACAGATTGTTAGTGGAGGCTATAACGGCTCAAATGCAAAGAATGTTGAGGGAACATACTGAAGATTTACATGCTAGAATTGAACAGTTAGAAAATCAAGAAAATTATGGCGATGACGGAGGTAGGAGGAGGAGAAGAGAAACTGAAGGTGGTGGTAGAGGAGATAGAATAGAGGGAGTGAAGCTTAAAATACCATCTTTTCAAGGAAAAAGTGATCCGGAGACCTACCTTGAGTGGGAGATGAAAATTGAACAACTATTTTCATGCAATAATTACACAGCAGAGAAGAAGGTAAGGGTGGCAGCCATGGAATTTACTGATTATGCACTCATTTGGTGGGACCAATTACAAAAAGAAAGAGTGAGATGTGAAGAACCAATGGTGGATACTTGGGTGGAGATGAAGAGGTTAATGCGGAAGAGATTTGTTCCTTCTTACTATCATAGAGATCTTCACAATAAGCTTCAAAGGCTCACACAAGGTAGCAAAAGTGTGGATGATTATTATAAGGAGATGGAGGTGTGCTTAATTAGAGCAAATATTAGTGAAGATAGGGAAGCTTCTATGGCACGTTTCTTACAGGGGTTGAATAGTGATATAAGTGATGTTGTGGAATTACAAAATCATGTGGAGTTGGAGTACTCGGTGCATCAAGCTACTAAGGTAGAACAACCACTGAAAAGAAAAGGTGTCAGAAATAATTTTTCTAACTTTAACTCCTATAGTTGGAATGATTGAAATAAGAAGGAGGGAAGTACTTCTTCGAACACATCCATGGTTGCACCTCAGAGAATTCAAAATAAATTCGATGATGCTCCTAAGAAAACAAAAAGTTAGTGAAATTAAATGTTTCAAATGCTTGGGAAAAGGTCACATAGCTTTTGAATGTCCAACTAAGAAGACCATGTTGCTTAAGGAGAATGGAGATATTTCTAGCGAGTCATCTTCTGAATCTGCTGCATCTAGTGATGAAGAGAATGAGGAAGAAATTGCTGAAGGAGGAGACTTGTTTATGGTTAGATGAATGTTGGGAAGCCAATCAAGAGACTTGGACGAAACACAAAGGAAGAATATTTTTCATACTCGATGTCTCATCCAAGGTAAGTTATGTTCTTTAATTATAGATGGAGGAAGCTACACTAATGTTGCAAGTGCAAGATTGGTATCAAAAATGAACATGGTAGCAAAAATGAACCTAGTGACTAAACCCCATCCAGAACCATACAAACTTCAATGGCTTAGTGAGGAAGGCGAGCAAATTGTGAGTGAGCAGGTGGAAGTGAATTTTTCTATTGGGAAGTATGAGGATACAATTATATGTGATGTAGTTCCAATGGAGGCTTGTCATTTACTTCTTGGAAGGCCATGGCAGTATGATAAGAAAAGCAACCATGATGGTTATAAAAATAAGTTCTCTTTTATACATAAAGAACGCAAAATTACTCAAATCATGTAGTCTCCAAGAGAGGTTGGTGAGGATGAATCCAAAATGAGAGAGAAAAGAAAAAAAGAGAGAAAAGAAAAAAATAGTCAAAAAAAAGAGGGAAAAGAAAAAGAGAATGAAAAGAAAGAGAGAAAAACACAAAATTTGTTCATAAAAGAAAAAGAGGTTAAAAAGGCTATGCAATTAAAAAAGCCAATGCTATTGCTTTTAAGCAAGGAGAGTGACTTAAAGGTTGCAGATCTAACCAATTCTTTTCCTAGTGAAGTTGTTTCTTTGTTGCAGGATTTTGAAGATGTAATTCCCAAAGAGGTTCCTCAAGGCCTACCACCTATAAGAGGTATAGAACATCAAATTGATCTCATTCCAGGTGTTTCATTGCCCAACAGGCCAGCATATAGAGCTAACCCCCAAGAGACCCAAGAAATCCAAAGGCAAGTTGAAGACTTGATGCAAAAGGGATGGGTGCAAGAGAGCTTAAGTCCATGTGCAGTACCCGTTATTCTTGTACCTAAGAAAGATGGAACTTGGAGGATGTGCACCGATTGTAGAGCCATCAATAATATCACGGTAAAGTATAGACATCCCATTCCTAGATTAGATGATTTGTTGGATGAATTGCATGGTGCTTGTGTGTTTTCAAAAATTGATCTTAAAAGTGGATATCATCAAATTAGGATTAGAGAAGGAGATGAATGGAAAACAGCCTTTAAAACAAAATATGGCTTGTATGAATGGTTAGTCATGCCCTTTGGACTAACAAATGCGCCTAGCACTTTCATGAGGTTGATGAACCATGTGTTAAGGGAGTTTCTAGGGAAATTTGTTGTGGTCTACTTTGATGACATTTTGATTTATAGCAAATCTTACGATGATCATCTTTTGCATTTGAGAAGTGTGTTGGAAGCTCTTAGGCGTGAGAAATTGTATGCAAACATGGAAAAATGTGTTTTATATACAAATCATGTAGTTTTTCTTGGTTTTGTTATTAGCTCACAGGGAGTGCAGGTTGATCAAGAAAAGGTCAAAGCTATTCAAGAGTGGCCAACTCCTAAGAATGTTAACGAGGTAAGAAGCTTTCATGGCTTAGCTAGTTTCTATAGGAGGTTTGTTAAAGATTTTAGTACATTAGCTGCACCTTTAAATGAAGTGATTAAAAAGAATGTGGGATTTAAATGGGGTGAAAAACAAGAGCAAGCATTTGCTACCCTCAAAGAAAAATTGACTCATGCACCTATTCTTTCATTGCCTAATTTCTTTAAATCTTTTGAAATTGAATGTGATGCATCAAATGTGGGGATAGGGGCTGTTTTGATGCAAGAGGGACATCCCATTGCTTATTTTAGTGAGAAACTTAATGGTGCTGCCCTTAATTACCCTACATATGATAAAGAATTGTATGCATTAGTGAGAGCACTACAAACATGGCAGCACTATCTTTTACCAAAGGAATTTGTAATACATAGTGATCACGAATCATTGAAGTATTTAAGGAGCCAAGGTAAGCTCAACAAGAGACATGCCAAGTGGGTTGAATTTCTTGAGCAATTTCAGTACGTGATCAAGCATAAAAAAGGTAAGTCAAATGTTGTTGCTGATGCACTTTCAAGAAGGTATGTTTTGTTCTCTACTCTTGAAACTAAGTTTATTGGTTTTGAGGTAATTAAAGAATTGTATGAACATGATTCCGAATTTTCTCAAATATATAAATCTTGTGTGCATGCTGCCCAAAATGGGTATTTTAAGAATAATGACTATTTATTTAAAGAAAAGAGGTTATGTGTGCCTAAAGGTTCCATTAGGGATTTGCTTGTGAAGGAAGCACATGAGGGGGGATTAATGGGACATTTTGGAGTACAAAAGACTTTAGACATGTTGCATGAACATTTTTATTGGCCACACATGAAACGTGATGTACGCAAATTGTGTGAAAGATGCATTGTTTGTAAGAAATCTAAGTCTAAAGTTATGCCTCATGGTTTGTATACTCCTTTACCAATACCTAACTCCCCTTGGATTGATATTTCTATGGATTTTGTTTTAGGTCTTCCTCGGTCTAAGAGCGGAAAAGATTCAATTTTTGTGGTGGTAGACAGATTCTCCAAGATGGCTCACTTTATACCTTGCAGAAAAGTGGATGATGCTTGTCACGTGGCAGATTTGTTCTTTAAAGAAGTAGTTAGACTTCATGGTATACCCAGAAGCATTGTGAGTGACCGAGACACTAAATTCATTAGTCACTTTTGGAGGACACTTTGGGGTAAGCTTGGAACTAAACTTCTCTTTTCCACGACTTGCCACCCACAAACTGATGGCCAAACTGAGGTAGTAAATCGAACTCTTTCTTCTCTTCTAAGGGCTGTAATCCAAAAGAATATTAAGACATGGGAAGAATGTTTGCCCCATGTTGAGTTTGCCTATAATAGGGTTGTTCATAGCACTACTCGTTATTCTCCCTTTGAAATTGTTTATGGTTTTAACCCTCTCACCCCTCTTGATTTAATGTCTTTGCCAAATAGTTCTATTCTAATTCATAAGGCATCAAGCTACTAAGGTAGAACAACCACTGAAAAGAAAAGGTGTCAGAAATAATTTTTCTAACTTTAACTCCTATAGTTGGAAGGATAGAAATAAGAAGGAGGGAAGTACTTCTTCGAACACATCCATGGTTGCACCTCAGAGAATTCAAAATAAATTCAATGATGCTCCTAAGAAAACAAAAAGTTAGTGAAATTAAATGTTTCAAATGCTTGGGAAAAGGTCACATAGCTTCTGAATGTCCAACTAAGAAGACCATGTTGCTTAAGGAGAATGGAGATATTTCGAGCGGGTCATCTTCTGAATCAGCTACAGCTAGTGATGAAGAGAATGAGGAAGAAGTTGCTGAGGGAGGAGACTTGTTTATGGTTAGATGAATGTTGGGCAGCCAATCAAGAGACTTGGACGAAACACAAAGGAAGAATATTTTTCATACTCGATGTCTCATCCAAGGTAAGTTATGTTCTTTAATTATAGATGGAGGAAGCTACACTAATGTTGCAAGTGCAAGATTGGTATCAAAAATGAACCTAGTGACTAAACCCCATCAAGAACCATACAAACTTCAATGGCTTAGTGAGGAAGGCGAGCAAATTGTGAGTGAGCAGGTGGAAGTGAATTTTTCTATTGGGAAGTATGAGAATACAGTTATATGTGATGTAGTTCCGATGGAGGCTTGTCATTTACTTCTTGGAAGGCCATGGCAGTATGATAAGAAAAGCAACCATGATGGTTATAAGAATAAGTTCTCTTTTCTACATAAAGAACGCAAAATTACTCAAATCATGTAGTTTTTCTTGGTTTTGTTATTAGCTCACACGGAGTGCAGGTTGATCAAGAAAAGGTGAAAGCTATTCAGGAGTGGCCAACTCCTAAGAATGTTAACGAGGTAAGAAGCTTTCATGGCTTAGCTAGTTTCTATAGGAGGTTTGTTAAAGATTTTAGTACATTAGCTGCACCTTTAAATGAAGTGATTAAAAAGAATGTGGGATTTAAATGGGGTGAAAAACAAGAGCAAGCATTTGCTACCCTCAAAGAAAAATTGACTCATGCACCTATTCTTTCATTGCCTAATTTCTTTAAATCTTTTGAAGTTGAATGTGATGCATCAAATGTGGGGATATGGGCTGTTTTGATGCAAGAGGGGCATCCCATTGCTTATTTTAGTGAGAAACGTAATGGTGACTCCCTTAATTACCCTACATTTGATAAAGAATTGTATGCATTAGTGAGATCACTACAAACATGGCAGCACTATCCTTTACCAAAGGAATGTGTAATACATAGTGATCACGAATCATTGAATTATTTAAAGAGCCAAGGTAAGCTCAACAAGAGACATGCCAAGTGGGTTGAATTTCTTGAGCAATTTCAGTACGTGATCAAGCACAAAAAGGTAAGTCAAATGTTGTTGCTGATGCACTATCAAGAAGGTATGTTTTGTTCTCTACTCTTGAAACTATGTTTATTGGTTTTGAGGTAATTAAAGAATTGTATGAACATGATCCCGAATTTTCTCAAATATATAAATCTTGTGTGCATGCTGCCCAAAATGGGTATTTTAAGAATAATGACTATTTATTTAAAGAAAAGAGGTTATGTGTGCCGAAATGTTCCATTAGGGATTTGCTTGTGACGGAAGCACATGAGGGGGGATTAATGGGACATTTTGGAGTACAAAAGACTTTAGACATGTTGCATGAACATTTTTATTGGCCACACATGAAACGTGATGTACACAAATTCTGTGAAAGATGCATTGTTTATAAGAAATCTAAGTCTAAAGTTATGCCTAATGGTTTGCATACTCCTTTACCAATACCTAACTCCCCTTGGATTGATATTTCTATGGATTTTGGACAAATTATCCAAGATGGCTCACCTTATACCTTGCAGAAAAGTGGATGATGCTTGTCACGTGGCAGATTTGTTGTTTAAAGAAGTAGTTAGACTTCATGGTGTACCCATAAATATTGTGAGTGACCGAGACACTAAATTCATTAGTCACTTTTGGAGGACACTTTGGGGTAAACTTGGAACTAAACTTCTTTTTTCCACGACTTGCCACCCATAAACTGATGGCCAAACTGAGGTTGTAAATTGAACTCTTTCTTCTCTTCTAAGCGCTATAATCCAAAAGAATATTAGGACATGGGAAAAATGTTTTCCCCATGTTGAGTTTGCCTATAATAGGGTTGTTCATAGCACTACTCGTTATTTTCCCTTTGAAATTGTTTATGGTTTTAACCCTCTCACTCCTCTTGAATTAATGTCTTTGCCAAATAGTTCTATTCTAATTCATAAGGATGTGAATGCTAAGGCTGAATATGTTCGAAAATTACATGAGAAGGTAAAGGCACAAATTGAAAAGAAAGTGGATAGCTATGCTCGACAAGCTAATAAAAGAAGGAAAAAGGTTGTGTGTGAACCTGGTGATTGGGTTTGGGTCATTTAAGGAAGGAAAGGTTTCCTTCTCAAAGGAAATCTAAGCTTCAACCAAGGGGAGATGGACCTTTTCAAGTGCTGTCCAAAATTAACGATAATGCCTACAAAAAATATCTTCCAGGTGAGTATGGTGTTAGTCCTACATTTAATGTGGCTAATTTGTCTCTTTATGATGCAGCTGAAGAAGATTGCCATTTGAGGGCAAATTCAGTTCAAGAAGGAGGGAATGATGAGGACATAGAATGCACAACCAAGGAAGAAAGCCTAGAGAATATTCAAGGTCTTGGAACCCCAATGACAAGAGCAAGGTCAAAGAAGGCGAAAGACGTTCTAAATAACTTGATAACCACTTTATTTGAAGCAAGTACAATTCATGAAGAATTGAAGCCCAAGATAGTCAATTGCTTATCCCAAATTGAAGAAGTTAAGGAATGAAGGCGCCATCTATGTGTTATCAAATTTTAATATTAGTTTTCATTAAAGTAATAGATTGAATTAATAAGAAATTTAGGTGTAACTGTAAAAATTTCAGTTGGGCCAAATTTAGAGAACTTTTTAGGAGTTGCAATTATAAAAGGCAAACCCTTATTTTTTTTAAGGTAGATTTTGAATTTTCTTTTTGTGAGGCTTTGCTCTCTAGAGTTCTTGAGAGAATTCATCTTGAACTTATCAAGGTTGTTAATCCTTGTGGCGTTCTTCTTGGCTTATCAATCCCTAGATTGTGGTGCCATTGTGTTCTTGGTTTCTTTGCTGAATACTAATTTTGAGTTTCCTTTACATCAAACCCTAATACTCAATTTCTATCAATTTTCGTGTTCAGTAACTTGTGTTCATAACTCGAGTTCTATATACTTGTTTCTGGTGATTGAACATCCTAATTCGTGTTTCAGAAC
>NW_027339431.1:3413675-3414895 GCF_000331145.2 Cicer arietinum | reverse complement strand
TATTAATATTATTAATAATATTAATAATATTAATAATATTAATAATAATAATAATAATAATAATAATAATAATAATAAAACACTTATAATTTGTTAATGAAAATAAAAATGATTGAAATTCAAATAAAGTCAACATATTCATAAAATCACCTATTTAATTTTATTAAATTCCATAAATTCAATACATTTATCATTACTAATAGCACACACATATTTTAACTTATATCAAAAAGACAACGCAAAATAAAATAAATTTTGATAGACTTTTTAAAAGGCAAAATACATTCTCAAGGTTAGTAAAAATGAATTATTGTTATCGCCTTCTTCGAAATTAAGCCACCGTAATTAACATCTCATACTCATTTAGTAATAATCATATTAATTTTTCTTTAAATTTAGATTATTAAAAGACTTTTAGTAAATTTGTATAGCACGAAGGCATCGTCACATCTTCCATTCATTTCAACTTTGTTAACTCTTTTTAATCCAACCAATCCTTTAAAATAAATAATAAAAATGAATTATTGTTATCGCCTTCTTCGAAATTAAGCCACCGTAATTAACATCTCATACTCATTTAGTAATAATCATATTAATTTTTCTTTAAATTTAGATTATTAAAAGACTTTTAGTACATTTGTATAGCACGAAGGCATCGTCACATCTTCCATTCATTTCAACTTTGTTAACTCTTTTTAATCCAACCAATCCTTTAAAATAAATAACATGATAAAATTAAATAAATAAAAACATAATTTACAATTAAGATTTGCGACATTTAGATAATAGATAAATAATAGTAAAAACAACGAAAAATATGCATATGATGCAGAGTTATCAGTTTGTCGATAATTAACTAGTTAAAATGTGTATAATTTTAATATCTTTTAAATAAAATGATTATAATTATTATAAATCAAATAACTATAACATCAACACAAAAATGAGAATGATTATAACGAAAATAACTATAGTTTTTTTCACAATTTTTTTAAAAAAATATTATTCATTAAAGACGATTTTGGAACATACAATTCATACACTAAACAATGGTTTGCATTTAATCCATTAGTTAAAATGATTATATAATTATATCTTCTAAATATTTTTGAAAATAATTATAATATAATATTGTCAGTTTATGATAAACGTCATGCACGGGACAAATATTTTTCAATAAAGAATTTGTAAAAATTAAGTTTTTTTTTTTTAATATTGTC
>NW_027339431.1:3409821-3412918 GCF_000331145.2 Cicer arietinum | reverse complement strand
ATTGATTAATATAAAAATATAGGAATTGTGAGATTAAAATGTGGAATATAAATATTTATAAGGTGCTGATTGATTTATCTTCATTATATGTGTGACATTTGATATTATTGGGATGTTTGATTTATTTTTATTAAATGTGTGATATTTGTTACTATTATGATATTGGATGTCGAATGAATTTTATGTATATGTTTGATTAGACGTGTTTATGTGATGTGATAGTAAAAGGTGGATGCATTTTGATAAGTTTATGTGATTATGATGATGTATAATTAATAATAATGATGTTATAAATTTGTGAGAAGTTAATGTGATGATTTATGATTGATGATAGTGATGCCATAAAATTTTGATGAGTAAATCTGATGAGATATGATTAATGATAGTTATGTTGCAAATTTGTGATGAGAATATTGAAGTAACCCCATCGTTGATGAAATAATGGTGATTCCAATTTGTGTTTGAGGTGACGGTCTTAATGGAGTATCATAGGTCAACGAGGGGAGAAAATAAATATTGAGAATTTGTGAAATGAATATTATTTTATTCCATTAAGACCGATCGTGGCGTTCTGCTGTTGAATCTTAAGGCAAGATTGTTAGACCTTGGAGGTATTCAGGTGGAGAATTCCTAAGTGACTTGGAGATAGCACTCCCAATGTTGGGAGCTATCATGCAACACACATTTACCTCGACTGTCGCGTATAGGTGTCTCGGGTTGAGTTCAGGGGATCTATGAGGACAAGGCCAATTTGAATTGTTAGTTCACTGGGATGATGGCATAAGATCAAGCCTCCTAATCAAATACTTCAGTGTTAGAATGGTACCACATTGTGAAATAGAGTTTAAGCTCATGCATAACATTGCATTATATTGTGATTGTTTTGTTGTGATTAATATGTATCGTGTGTCCTGATAATTTATCTTAGACGATTTGATGTTATAGTGAAATTTATTGACTTTCCTTCAGTGATTTTGTCTTTTTAATGTGATATTTTCTTGAGGCATGTTTGTGTAATGAGACGGTTCTATTATGATTGTTTGCGTGTTCTTTTTACTTGTATCATATTATCATCATGATTTCGAAACTCGCCTATGTGACACCCTAAACCCTAAAATAACATGTATAATAATTTTTACTAAATTATTTGAAGAAAAGTTGCAGCGGATAAAGAAATTTGTTAAAGAGAATAAAAACTTTAATATCTAATTTAGGATATCACGTTTCTCTAAATAGACATGTAACAATTGAACTTTGTTCCTCAATTAAAACAATGCAATATCAATGAACTTGAATGAACTAGAATTTCTTGATTTAATTCCCAAGACTTACTCGTACTAAGTTTTCATATAAAAAGTCATTTGTAACATAAGTATAATACACATTACAACTCTTAATTCTCGGTATCACCTATTAGAGCGCGGTTTCTCCCAAACTTGAACTTCGAGACTCATTAACCTGGAATAACTGCGATTTTGCAAACGCAGGGCCAAGCCAGTCAAACACAAACAACGAAGGAGGTGAGTTTTGAAATCATGTTGATAGTATGATATAAATAAGAAGAACACGCAATTAATCATCAATAAAGTGTATCATTACACAAACATTCTTCAAGGAAAAACATCACATTATATAGTCAAAATCAAGAAGAATCAATACACTTCACTGCAACATCAAATCATCACATACATTATTATCACGCATAATACATATTAATCATGACAAAACAATCACAAGAAAATGTAATGCTATGCATGAGTTTAACTCTACTTCACAATGTGATACCATTCTAACTCTGAAGTACTTGGTTAGGAGCCTTAATACTATGCCACCATCCCGGTGGACGGTCAATTCAAATTGGCCATGTGCTCATAGATCCCCTCAACTCAACCGGAGACACATATACATGACAGTTGAGGTGTATGTGTGTTGCATGGTAGCTCCCGACAATTGGAGTGTGACCTCCAAGTCACCTAGGAATTCCCCACCCGAATACCTACAAGGTCTAACAATCATGCCTTAAGGCTCAACTGCAGACCGCCACAATCAGGCTGATTCAATTGTACTTCCCCGGAATCACTAGGCTTGTCAGACCCTACCTATATGATGACAAAATAATCTTCATTTCACAAATTCTCAATATTTATTTTCTCCCCATGTTAGCTTAGACTACTCCATTAAGAGCATCGTCTTTAGGAATCATCACTATCTCATCAAGTATGGGGTACTTCAATATTTTCATCACAATTTTGCAATATCATTAATCATAAATAATCATGATCATCATATAAACTCATCACAATTTTATAACATCACTATCATCAATAAAAAATCATCATTATCATCATGTAAGCATATATCATACCATGCATCCATATTTTATTATCACATCACTTAAATTCGTCTAATCAAACATATACACATAATTTCATTCAACATCCAACATCACAATAATGACAAATATCAACTACCACACAAATATCTTAAATTAAATGAGTAAAAAAACATACTGAAATTTTGCGAAAAATGGAGAAACGTTTCTGAAACAGTTATTGATCACCGGTGCAAAATGATAGGTTGTTATTGTGTTTCCTCTTTTGTTTTAGAGCTGCCCGTCCAATTCGTTTTTTTTTTTTATTTGGTTTTTTTTATTTTATTAACAATTAGGGTTTACACATGCTTATACCCATTGGTCCCTTTATTTATTTTTCAATAAAACCAATAATTACTAAAACTAATGTTATAATTATATTAAATACTAGTCAAACGCATAAAAGAACATGATATTAAATAATAATAATAATAACAATAACAATAAAACACTTATAATTTGTTAATGAAATTAAAAATGATTGAAATTCAAATTAAATCAACATATTCATAAAACTCACCAATTGAATTTTATTAAATTCCATAAATTCGATACTGTAACACCCCGTTTTTCAAAGCGAGGGTGTATTTTTTTTTTCAAAAGAAATTAAAATAAAACAGAGAAATAAATAAGGAAATACCTTTGGATAAATAATTGAGTCATTATAATTTACAAGCAGCGGAAAAGTTTCTCAAAATATGAATCCAAAATATTTACACATCAAAA
>NW_027339431.1:3407825-3408680 GCF_000331145.2 Cicer arietinum | reverse complement strand
GAGATATTAAAAGATTCCCCATTTTTAATACTCGTTTAACTCTAATGATTTTCACAACAAACATTAAGTAAACAAAGGTATTAAGAGATTCCCCATTCTTAATACTCATTTAACTTAAACGATTTACAAAACAAACACTAAGTGAACAAGACATTAAGAGATTCCCCATTCTTAATTCTTATTTAACTTAAACGAATTTCCAAAACAAACATTAAATAAACAAGACATTAAGAGATTCCCCATTCTTAATTCTCATTTAACTTAAACGATTTTCCAAAACAAACATTAAGTAAACAAGACATTAAGAGATTCCCCATTCTTAATACTCATTTAACTTAAACGATTTTCCAAAACAAACATTAAGTAAACAAGACATTAAGAGATTCCCCATTCTTAATACTCATTTAACTTAAACGATTTTCAAAACAAACATTAAGTAAACAAGACATTAAGAGATTCCCCATTCTACCAAAACACATCAATTCATTTCTCCACAGAATCCAACCATACACACAACAAATTTCATCAGTATTAATTAAGAACACGTCAAATACGACGAACACAAATCAACACAATCCACCACTCAAACACAACAAGTTTCATTTACTCAAAATCATACATAAATGAGTTTAAGTTCATTTTCCACGAAACATTCATCAACATAACCGAAACCTAACTCTAAGATCTTACCCATAAAGCCTTAGATTCATTTTTTCCCAAATCAACGCTTCAACCCTAACAAATTCCTTTCCACACACCCACAGATAAGTCCCTAAATGCAAACTAAAAGTTTGGAAGGAGCCCTTACCTTAACGATAGCTTTAACGTGCGTTTCCGGTACCGCGAGTAAATTCA
>NW_027339431.1:3396766-3407398 GCF_000331145.2 Cicer arietinum | reverse complement strand
TAATAACTCTTAAATTACCATTTCACCCATAACGCATTAAATTCTTCGTAAAAGATTCACCGCAGTTAATTTAATTTATTTATCGACAAGTAATTCTAAACGGCATCAAAATATCTTTTTGATCATATAAACTCCAAAATATTATTAACTTTGGCTAAAAAGCCTCCGAGCCAAAATCCAAAATAGCCAAAAATACATAAAGTGTACTTTAAAATTATGGGTCTTTAGATACAATTATCATTATTAATTGCACACACATATTGTATTATCTCATAAAGACAATGCAAAATAAAATAAATCTTGATAGACTTTTTAATAGGTAAACTACATTCTCGCGGATAGTAAAAACGAATTGTTGTTATCACCTTTTTCGAAATTAAGTCACCGTGATTAACCTCTCATACTCATTTAGTAATAATCATATTAATTTTTCTTTAAATCAGGATTATTAAAAGACTTTTAGTACATTTGTATAGCACAAAGGCATCGTCACATCTTCCATTCATTTAAACCCTGTTAACTCTTTTTAATCTAACCAATCCTTTAAAATAAATAACATGATAAAATTAAATAAATAAAAATATAATTTACAATTAAGATTTGCGGCATTTAGATGATAATAATAAATACTATAAAAATATTTTAATTTAGGTAACTAGACAAAATTCATTTTATAGTAATAAAAATATTCAATGATTGTTGACAAGGGAAAATCATTCTTAGTCATTTTCTTTATGTAACGTTGAACATGAAATAAAAAATTTAAATGTGAACAAATAATAACAATAATGAAATAAAAATTACATTAAATTACAACATTATTATTAAATTAACAATAAAAATTTACATGAAATAAAAATTACAACAACCTACTATCTTAACTCTTCATCGTACGATGTGTAAACAATATTTATAAAATATAGAAAATATTAAATATGTATATAAATTCAAAAAGAAAACGTAACTACATTAAATTTGGCTTAAAATCAAAATCAAATTAGTTTATTAAATACCTTTGGAATATCCAAAATTATCTGAACACAAAAATTAAGAGGAAAATTTATTTCTAACACTAATAATCACATCAAATTAAATGATATTATTTTTAAAATATTTGCAATTCAATCGAACTAAAATTTATAGTTTCAGAAAAATAACATAAAATAGATAACGATAACAATACTTGTAGCAATATATTTTATAACATAATAATACTCATTTGTATAAAGTAGAAAATGAAATTATTTTATAATATTCATGATTATTATTAGCAAGACTAATTACGTCAAGTAATAGCTAGATCAGAAAACATTTAACGTGATCAAGAAGTAGATTGTCTAAGAATATTAAAACAAAATAGTCATATGATAAACAAGTAAAAAAAATTCATAAAAGATAGTAAAATCTATCAAATTACGAAGAAGATTTCTAAATAATATAAAAAGATAATGCTAAGAAAACATTCTAAACATAGAGATTTCATATTTGAAAACAACTAAATACACAATAAAATAACACCATTAAACCATATATTTAAGGCATACATTTAATGACAAAAACTAAGGGAGGTTGTGACACCCTTAATACCATATATATATATATATATATAATAATTTATATCATATTCCTAAAAAATTTGCAGCAGATAAATACAAATATAATTCCAAGAAAATAAAAACTTTATTTTTAATTTAGGATATCACGTTTCTCAAAAATAAAAATAAAAACACTTTAAACTTATTTTATCCATTAAAATAGTGCAATCTCGATAAGCTTGATTTAAGTATAATTACTTGATTTCATTCTAAAAACTTACTAATACTTCTAAGGTTTTCATACAAAAATTAGATTCAAATATAATAAGTAGAATACATATAAAAACCCTTATTCCCGGTATCCTCTATCAGAGCGGGATTCCTCCCAAACTTGAACTTCAAGACTCATTAACCTGTAATAACTGCGATTTCGCAAACGCAGGGCCCAGCCAGTAAAACACAAACAACGAAGGCGGTGAGTTTCGAAATCATGATGACGGTATAATACAAGTAAGAAGATCACGCAAACAATCATTCTTGTCCAAATAGGGTTTTTAACCAATCTTGTACATCCAATAAGTTCATTTGTTTCATTGGATTAAAATTTAGGTCATTTTCGTCCTCCCTAGGTTTATTCTAGTCCGATTATCGTTTTTAACCAATCTTGTGCATCCAATAGGCGTGTTTGTGTCATTGGATGGACATTTAAGTCATTTTCGTCCTCTCTAGGCTTATTCTTGTCCAATTAAGGTTTTTAACCAAACTTGTGCATCCGATAACTTCATTTGTGTCTTGGGATTAACATATAGGTCATTTTCGTCCTCCCTTGGCTTATTCTTGTCCAATTAGGGATTTTAACCAATCTTGCGCATCCAAAAGGTGTGTTTGTGTCATTGGATGAACATTTAAGTCATTTTCGTCCTTCCTAGGCTTATTCTTGTCCAATTATGGTTTTTAACCAATCTTGAGCATTGAATAAGTTCATTTGTGCCATGGGATTAACATTTAGGTCATATTCGTCCTCCCTAGGCTTATTCTTGTCCAATTAGGGTTTTTAACCAATCTTGTGCATCCAATAGGCGTGTTTGTGTCATTGGATGAACATTTAGGTCATTTTCATCCTCACTAGGCTTATTCTTGTCCAATTACGGTTTTTAACCAATCTTGTGCATCCAATAGGCGTGTTTGTGTCATTGGATGAACATTTAGGTCATTTTCATCCTCACTAGGCTTATTCTTGTCCAATTACGGTTTTTAACCAATCTTGTGCATCCAATAGGCGTGTTTGTGTCATTGGATGAACATTTAGGTCATTTTCATCCTCACTAGGCTTATTCTTGTCCAATTACGGTTTTTAACCAATCTTGTGCATCCAATAGGCGTGTTTGTGTCATTGGATGAACATTTAGGTCATTTTCATCCTCACTAGGCTTATTCTTGTCCAATTACGGTTTTTAACCAATCTTGTGCATCCAATAGGCGTGTTTGTGTCATTGGATGAACATTTAGGTCATTTTCATCCTCACTAGGCTTATTCTTGTCCAATTACGGTTTTTAACCAATCTTGTGCATCCAATAGGCGTGTTTGTGTCATTGGATGAACATTTAGGTCATTTTCATCCTCACTAGGCTTATTCTTGTCCAATTACGGTTTTTAACCAATCTTGTGCATCCAATAAGTTCCTTTGTGTCATTTGAATAATATTTAGGTCATTTTCATCCTCCCAAGGTTTATTCTCGTCCAATTAGGGTTTTTAACGAATCTTGTACATCCAAAAAGTGAGTTTGTGTCATTGGATGAATATTTTTGTCATTTTCGTCCTCCCTAGGCTTATTCTTGTCCAATTGTTGCTTTTAACCAATCTTGTGCATCCAATAAGTTCATTTGTGTCATGGGATTACCATTTAGGTCATTTTCGTCCTCCCTAGGCGTGTTTGTGACATTGGAGAACATTTAGGTCACTTTAGTCCTCCCTAGACTTATTCTTGTCCAACAAGGGTTTTTAACCAATCTTGTCCATTCAATATGTGTGTTTGTGTCATTAGATTAACATTTAGGTCATTTTCGTCCTTTCTTGGCTTATTCTTGTCCAATTAGAGTTTTAACCAATCTTGTGCATCCAATAGGTGTGTTTTTGTCATTGGATGAACATTTAGGTCATTTTCGTCCTCCGTAGGTTTATTCTAGTCCAATTAGGGTTTCAAACCAATCATGTGCATCCAATAGGTGTGTTTGTGTCATTGGATGAACATTTAGGTCATTTTCGTCCTCCTTTGGTTTTTTCTTGTCCAATTAAGATTTTTAACCAATCTTGTGCATCCAATAAGTTCCTTTGTGTCATTGGATTAAGTTTTAGGTCATTTTCATCCTCCCTTTGTTTATTCTAGTCCATTTAGGGTTTTTAACTGATCTTGTACATTCAATAAGTGAGTTTGTGTCATTGGATGAACATTGAGGTCCTTTTCGTCCTCCCTAGCCTTATTCTTGTCCAATTAGGGTTTTTAACCAATCTTGTACATCCAATAAGTTCATTTGTATCATGGGATTAACATTTTGGTCATTTTCGTCCTCCCTAGGCTTATTTTTGTCCAACTAGGGTTTTTAACCAATTTTTTGCATCCAATAGGTGTGTTTGTGTCACTGGATTAACATTTAGGTCATTTTCGTCCGTCCTAGACTTATTCTTGTCCAACTAGGGTTTTTAACCAATCTCTTGCATCCATTAGGTGTGTTTGTGTAATTGGATGAACATTTAGGTCATTTTCGTCCATCCTAACCTTATTCTTGTGCATCCAACAGGTGCATTTGTGTTATTGGACGAACATTTAGGTCATTTTCATCCTTCTTAGGCTTATTCTTGTCCAATTAAGGTTTTCAACCAATCTTGTGCATCCAATAGGTGTTTTTGTGTCATTGGATGAACATTTAGGTCATTTTCGTTCTCCCTAGACTTATTCTTGTCCAATTAGGGTTTTTAACCAATCTTGTGCATCCAATAGTTATGTTTGCGTCATTCGATGAACATTTAGGTCATTTTCGTCCTACCTAGGTTTATTTCAGTCCAATTAGGGTTTTTAACCAATCTTGTGCATCCAAAAGGTGTTTTTGTGTCACTGTATGAATACTTAGGTCATTTTCGTCCTCCCTATGTTTATTGTTGTCGAATCCCAATTTTTAACCAATCTTGTGCATCCAATATGTTCATTTGTGTCATTGGA
The DNA here is from genome assembly GCF_000331145.2 of Cicer arietinum. Classification (NCBI taxonomy): domain Eukaryota; kingdom Viridiplantae; phylum Streptophyta; class Magnoliopsida; order Fabales; family Fabaceae; genus Cicer; species Cicer arietinum. The sequence continues at coordinate 3,402,644 of NW_027339431.1, read as the reverse complement.
TGAACATTTAGGTCATTTTCGTTCTCCCTAGACTTACTCTTGTCCAATTAGGGTTTTAACCAATCTTGTGCATCGGTGTTTTTGTGTCACTGTATGAATACTTAGGTCATTTTCGTTCTCCCTAGACTTACTCTTGTCCAATTAGGGTTTTAACCAATCTTGTGCATCCAATATGTTCATTTGTGTCATTGGATGAACATTTAGGTCATTTTCGTCGTCCGTAGGTTTTTTCTAGTGCAATTAGGGTTTTTAACCAATCTTGTGCATCCAATAGGTGTGTTTGTGTTATTGGATGAACATTTTGGTCATTTACTTCCTCCTTAGGCTTATTCTTGTCCAATTAGTGTTTTTAACAAATCTTGTGCATCCAATAAGTTCATTTGTGTCATTGGATGTACATTTAGGTCATTTTCGTCCTATTCTTGTCCAATTAGGGTTTTTAACCAATCTTGTGCATCCAATAGGTGTGTTTGTGTCATTGTATGAAGATTTAGGTCATTTTCGTCCTCGTTAGGTTTATTCTAGTCCAATTAGGGTTTCAAACCAATGTTGTGCTTCCAAATGGTGTGTTTGTGTCATTGGATGAACATTTAGGTCATTTTCGTCTTTCCTAGGCTTATTCTTGTCACATTAAGGTTTTCAAACAATCTTTTGCATCCAATAGGTGTGTTTGTGTCATTGGATGAACATTTAGGTCATTTTCGTCCTCCCTAGGCTTATTCTTGTCCAATTAGGGTTTTTAACCAATCTTGTGCGTCAAATAGGTGTGTTTGTGTCATTGGATGAACATTTAAGTCATTTTCATCCTTCCTAGGCTTATTCTTGTTAGATTAAGGTTTTCAACCAATCTTGTGCATCCAATAGGTGTTTTTGTGTCATTGGATGAATATTTAGGTCATTTTCGTTCTCCATAGACTTATTCTTGTCCAATTAGGGTTTTTAACCAATCTTGTGCATCCAATAGGTGTGTTTGTGTCATTGCATGAACATTTAGGTCATTTTTGTCCTTCCTAGACTTATTTTTGTCCAACTAGGGTTTTCAACCAATGTTGTCCATCCAATAGGTGTGTTTGTGGGATTTGATGAACATTTAGGTGATTTTCGTCCTCATTGGCTTATTCTTGTCCAATTAGGGTATTAACCAATATTATGCATCCAATAGTTGTGTTTGTGTCATTGCATGAACATTTAGGTCATTTTCGTCCTCCTTAGGTTTATTCTGGTCCAATTTGGGGTTTTAACCAATCTTTTGCAGCCAAAAGGTGTCTTTGTGTCACTGTATGAATATTTAGGTCATTTACGTGCTCCCTAGGTTTGTTGATGTCGAATCCCAATTTTTAACCAATCTTGTGCATCCAATAGGGGTGTTTGTGTCATTGGATGAACATTTAGGTCATTTTCGTCCTTCGTAGGTTTATTCTAGTCCAATAAGGGTTTTTAACCAATCTTGTGCATCCAATAGGGGTGTTTGTGTCATTGGATGAACATTTAGGTCATTTTCGTCCTTCGTAGGTTTATTCTAGTCCAATAAGGGTTTTTAACCAATCTTGTGCATCCAATAGGGGTGTTTGTGTCATTGGATGAACATTTAAGTCATTTTCGTCTTTCCTAGGCTTATTCTTGTCACATTAAGGTTTTCAAACAATCTTTTGCATCCAATAGGTGTGTTTGGGTTATTGGAGGAATATTTAGGTCATTGTCATCCTCCCTAGGCTTATTCTTGTCCAATTAGGGTTTTTAACCAATATTGTGCATCCAATAGGTGTGTTTGTGTCATTGGATGAACATTTAAGTCATTTTCGTCCTTCCTAGGCTTATTCTTGTCCAATTAAGGTTTTCAACCAATCTTGTGCATCCAATAGGTGTTTTTGTGTCATTGGATGAATATTTAGGTCATTTTCGTTCTCCATAGAACAATTCTTGTCCAATTAGGGTTTTTAACCAATCTTGTGCATCCAATAGGTGTGTTTGTGTCATTGGATGAACATTTAGGTCATTTTTGTCCTTCCTAGACTTATTTTTGTCCAACTAGGGTTTTCAACCAATCTTGTCCATCCAATTGGTGTGTTTGTGGGATTGGATGAACATTTAGGTGATTTTCGTCCTCCTTGGCTTATTCTTGTCCAATTAGGGTATTAACCAATCTTATGCATCCAATAGTTGTGTTTGTGTCATTGCATGAACATTTAGGTCATTTTTGTCCTTCCTAGACTTATTTTTGTCCAACTAGGGTTTTCAACCAATCTTGTCCATCCAATTGGTGTGTTTGTGGGATTGGATGAACATTTAGGTTATTTACTTCTTCCCTAGGCTTATTCTTGCCCAATTAAGGTTTTTAACCAGTCTTGTGCATCCAATAAGTTCATTTGTGTCATTGGATGAATATTTAGGTCATTTACGTGCTCCCTAGGTTTGTTGATGTCGAATCCCAATTTTTAACCAATCTTGTGCATCTAATAAGTGTGTTTGTGTCATTGGATGAACATTTAGGTTATTTACTTCTTCCCTAGGCTTATTCTTGCCCAATTAAGGTTTTTAACCAGTCTTGTGCATCCAATAAGTTCATTTGTGTCATTGGATGTTCATTTAGGTCATTTTCGTCCTCCCTTGGATTATTCTTGTCCAATTGGGGTTTTTAACCAATCTTCTGCATCCAATAGGTGTGTTTGTGTCATTGTATGATGATTTAGGTCATTTGCTTCCTCCCTAGGTTTATTCTAGTCCAATTAAGGTTTCAAACCAATGTTGTGCTTCTAATAGGTGTGTTTGTGTCATTGGATGAACATTTAGGTCATTTTCATTCTTCCTAGGTTTATTCTTGTCCAATTAGGGTTTTTAACTAATCTTGTGCATTGAATAGGTGTCTTTGTGTCATTGGATGAACATTTATATCAATTTTGTCCTCACAAGGCTTATTCTTGTCGAATTAGGGGTTTTAACCAATCTTGTGCATCCAATAGGTGCCTTTGTGTCATTGGATGAACTTTTAGATCATTTTCGTCCTTTATAGACTTTTTCTTGTCCAACTAGGGCTTTTAACCAATCTTGTCTATCCAATAGGTGTGTTTGTGTCATTGGACGAACATTTAGGTGATTTTCGTCCTCCCTTGGCTTATTCTTGTCAATTTAGGGTTTTTAACAAATCTTGTGCATCCAAAAGGTGTGTTTTTGTCATTGGATGAAGATTTAGGTCATTTCCGTCCTCCCTAGGTTTATTCTAATCCAATTAGGGTTTTTAACCAATCTTGTGCAACCAATAGGTGTTTTTGTAGTCGGAGTTCTTGTCCATATGCCATTGATGCGTCTCAGTTGCATTTGGTTCACTATTGATTCACCAAATGTTAGGGTGGTTTTGATAGATTCTTCATTGGCCAGAGACACCTTGAAATGCCTCAGAATCTTCGTAACCAGTTGAGGATAGGGTAGCAGATGTTTGCCTTGTGCTGATTCGAACATATTCAGCAGCACTATCTAAGCCCAACTCATCCTGAGCTCTTTGTACAGTCCCCACAGCAGGATTATGTCCAGCCGCTGTACAACGGCGTGATTGCCGGCGCGAGGTACTGACATCCGTGTTAGCATGTACATAAGCATCCGGTGATGAACTTTCATTTGACCTGTTTGAAGAGAAACCTTCACAACAAATCCTTCGATCATCATCTCTTGTGTTGCCGCATGCTTGTCCACTGATGATTCCCAACCTTCATCATCAGTAGCATCTACTGCTCTTCCATCAATGGTGTACCCACAGAAAGTTAAACCAGTCAACTTAGAGAATTCCTCAAATGTCATAGAAATTCTCTTGCCTTTAACTTCAGCGGCAAAACCAGTTTTTGTAAGAATGAAAGTGGAGTAGAATGCTCTTATTAACTTCGGGTAAATCTCCAGTGAGCAAGAAAGAAAATCTGCCAAACCGTGAAATCTCAAATGATTTTGGAAGGTAAAACCATTTGAATCAAAATATGCAAAATCCAAGGTCCTTGCTTCTTGGATTTTTCTCTTCAAGAATGAATCAGGAAGAGACTTGCCTTCAACTTGTTTATCTTTAGAAGGTAGAACCTTCTTTGATTGAGGGGAGGTCTTCTTCTTCTTCTGGGTGGCTCCCTTCATAGAATCACCCATTAGTTTTTCCGTTTGAGGAGCTTTCCTCTTCGTAGTAGGTTCCTGAGAAGTAGCAACAGCTTTGCCTTTATCCTTGGCCAAAACCTTGTGTGTAGGAATAGAAACTCTTTTGGCCGGAGGTGAAGGAGGTGGAGGAGGTGAAGGTGAAGGTGTTCTTCCACTTGAAGTAGAAGATGAATCCAGTGAAATGGATTTTGTTGAGGAAGACGGACGCCTTGCTGTTTGTTTCACGCGAGCCATTGTAGTTTGTTGATTGAAGATTGATGACTGAGAAGGATTAGATGCAGAAAAATTTGAAGTTGGATGAGTGAGCTGAGAGCAGAATGTGAAAATAGATTGTGAAATCGATTAAGGGTTTTTATAGCACTGTGCAGAATCGATTGCCCAATCGATTGTTTTTCACTTATGGGTTTACCAAATCGATTGCCCAATCGATTAGGTTAACGTTGTTTAAAAAAGTATCCGTTACACCCACTTCCAACGGCTATAATTTTTCTCAACGGACATCTTGTCAATCGATTTTGTAACTTATCCTTCTTTACTAAATTGATGTCCAAATCGATTGCCTTCTATGTTCAGAAAACTTCAAAACTCAACATCGATTCCCAAATCGATTGTCATAAGTTCAGGTCCAAAACAAAGTTGATCCAATCCATTTCCCATCGATGCTCGGGTTTGAGTCTGAAAAACTTCTCAAATTTGTAGATGACTTGACCAAACAATCGATTATCCAATCGATTCTTTAAACCATTTTCCAAATATATAATCGATTTACCAATCGATTGAGGTAAAACAAACTTCAGCAATCAGGCTTCTGAGATGTGATCAATCGATTATGAAATCGATTCCAGTGATAGTGACATAGAGACATAAAACACTAACTACCAAATAAATCGACTATGCAATCGATTATCGTGTTTCCAATTTTGACAATTTAAAACATTGTGCATCATAAATCGATTATCCAATCGAATTTGTAATGCATTTGTCCTATCTGGTCACAGAATAATCGATGTAGCAATCGATTTGGTCATATTGATCAGATTTCATTAAGATCCATAATACCAAGTTTCATTCTTATAAAGAAGAAACTGTCCTTGGAAAAGGCCTTGGTGAAAATGTCAGCCAACTACTCAGTTGTATTGACATATTCCAACTTAATCTTACCCTGTTGGTATTGGTCTCTAATGAAGTGATGCCTAATCTCTATGTGCTTAGTCCTAGAATGCATGACAGGGTTCTTAGTGATATTAATAGCACTAGTATTATCACACATAATGGGCACTGTACCTAGATCAACACCAAAATCAGAGAGGTGTTGTTGCATCCAAAGAATCTGTGAACAACAGCTACCAGCTGCTACATACTCAGCTTCAGCAGTTGAGAGTGCAACACTGTTTTGTTTCTTGCTATGCCAAGAAACAAGAGAGTTCCCTAGTAGTTGGCAAGTGCCAGATGTACTCTTTTTGTCCAATTTGCATCCAGAAAAATCAGAATAACCAACTAGAGTGCAAGTAGATCCCTTAGGATACCACAAACCTAGATTTTTGGTTCCTATGAGATATCTAAAAATCCTCTTAACTGTGTTGGTTGGTATGACCTCGAAATAATCGGAATGTATTTGTTCTTTAAGAAATTAAATCAATTTCATACACACAGCGGAATTAAATTGCGGCATACAAGATTAGCAATTGCAAGTAGATGAATAAGAGATTAACCAAGATGCATGCAAGTCAAATTACCAGTTTAAACAATA
>NW_027339431.1:3395716-3396527 GCF_000331145.2 Cicer arietinum | reverse complement strand
TTTAAACAATATTATCTAACACAGAATATGTTTAACATGTATTTAATATTAATCACACATACAAATATTGCAAGATAGAAAATTAAAGGAGTTAAGGGTTAGAGAAGATTGCACCAAGAATTTATCCTGGTTCAGTTGTCAACGAGACAACCTACATCCAGTCCTGACAATCCAATCGGATTTCAGATTTTCTTCTCCAATAGAAAGAATCAATTACAGATTGTCTAGTTTCATTCCCGAAACCTATCTATCTTAATGATCTCTTTCCTATTGATCACCCTTTGATCCTTGTAGATACTCAGCAATCTAACACAGAATCACAGTGCGACTCTTTCTTGTTGAGCTCTCTCACCCAAGAAAGTAGCCACCAGTTTCTAGCTGGCTTTCTATCAACCCTTTGATCCTTGAAGACACTCAGCAGTCTGACGCAAAATCAAAGTACGACTCTTTCTTGATGAGACATCTCACCTAAGAAAGTAGCCACCAGTTTTTAGCTGGATTTCTAGCTTTCGTTTCGTTTCAAAGTATTGTTACAAACAGATTAAAAGAAGTACAAAAAGAAGTCTTCAATCTTGATCAATGTTCTTCTCACGAATCGTGATATTCAATGATTGTTCATGAGGACATTGTCTTTTCTCTCAAGAATACTTTTTCAGCTCTCTCAATGATTATGGATAATCTTTTGATCTTGATCTGGAAAAGCAGTATCAGATTGTTAAAAAAGTGTATTGTGATCTGTTATTGAAGTTATCTTGAGGTCTCAGAATTATAAAAGTTATGATCAAGGTTCTGAGAGAAAAAGATTGAAAAA
>NW_027339431.1:3394299-3395011 GCF_000331145.2 Cicer arietinum | reverse complement strand
TTTCAAAAAGTTTCCTTCAATCGATTTGCCAATCGATTGTGTTTAAGTCAGTGACTCAGCTATTTTGATGTTAGTCGATGTGCCAATCGATTTGTGTGTATTTGCCTGAAAAGTTCTTACCTGGCGTTTAGTTCAATCGATTTCCCAATCGATTGCAACCAAACTTAACTTGATTGAAATTCCACACAATAGATTGTCCAATCGATTGTGTTAGTCAAGGCTGAAGTTCCTTTTGAAATTTTATTTAGGCAATCGATTTTCCAATCGATTTCCTAGTGCCCTGTGACTTCCCAATCGATTTGCCAGTCGATTAGTTTCAATCAGTTTTCATTTTGTGATATGTACAATCGATTTGTCAATCGATTAACCTGTAAATCAGGTTGCCACTGACTTGTTCAATTTTTAATTCTAATTTAGTCAGTCGATTTCCCAATCGATTATACAATCACAAACATATACTTATCCTTACACCCTTGTTATGAAATCGATTTCCCAATCGATTTACTCAGTCAAAGTTCAACTTTTGTTGATTTCTTGTGATCCAAGCAATTTGTTTCATGTGTGTAGGATTGGATTGTTGTTCCTGAAATCTTGCTCAATTGAAATGTTAGATTTATCATATGATGTATGAACATTGTATGTTTGTTAATTATGTCAAAACTAGGATTAAGAGGACTAAAGTCCAACATTTAGGTCATTTTCGTCTTCCCTA
>NW_027339431.1:3394025-3394249 GCF_000331145.2 Cicer arietinum | reverse complement strand
TTATAATTTTTCTCCCCCTTTGTCAGTTAAGGCAAAAAGGCAGAAAAAGAATTCCTCCCCCTATGTTAAACAACATAAGCATTGGGGTTGAAATCGTATAACATTGTATGTCAGATCAATGACAATCAGAGCAATATATCAGAGCAATTACTGAGCATAACAGTTGATTAAGATAACTAAATTCATATTAAACAACATGTGCAGTGTATCAGATCAAACAAACA
>NW_027339431.1:3389828-3393340 GCF_000331145.2 Cicer arietinum | reverse complement strand
TTTAAACTTATCAAAACCAAATTTCTTTAAAAGATCATTGCAGTATTTGGTTTGACTTAGGAAAATGCCATTCTTGCTTTGTTTGATTTGAAATCCCAAGAAGTAAGTCAATTCTCCCATCATGGACATTTCAAATCTACCTTTCATTGTATTTTCAAAATCTTTACAAAGCTTATCATTTGTTGATCCAAATATTATGTCATCAACATAGATTTGGACCAATAGAATGTCTTTTCCTTGTCTTTTGATGAAAAGTATCTTGTCTACATTTCCCCTTGAAAAATTTTCTTGTAAGAGGAAATTGCTCAGCTTGTCATACCAAGCTCTTGGAGCTTGTTTCAAGCCATAGAGGGCTTTTGTCAATTTAAACACATGATTTGGAAGCTTAGGATATTCAAAACAAGGTGTTTGACTCACAAAAACTTCCTCTTGAATGTCTCCATTTAAAAAGGCACTTTTTACATCCATTTGATAAAGTTTAAAGTCCATTATACATGCATAAGCAAGCAGGATTCTAATGGCTTCTAGTTCATCTACTGGGGCATTGGTTTCATCATAGTCTATTCCCTCTTACCCCATTCTCATCCATTTTGTTTCTAAAGACCCACCTAGTTCCTATGATATGTTTATCTTCTGGTTTTGGAACTAGAGTCCACACTTGGTTTCTCTCAAAGTGATTGAGCTCTTCTTGCATGGCTACTATCCAGTCATGGTCCATAAGAGCTTCCTTTATGTTTTTGGGTTCTATTTGAGAAACAAAGGCAGTAAGGTTGCAAAATTCTCTAAGGGATTTTCTGGTTGAAACTCCTTTGGAAATCTCTCCAATAATGTTGTCTATGGGATGGTTTTTGGTAAACTTCCATTCTTTGCGTAAATCCTCTTTACTAATAGGTTCTACACAGTCAAGTTTGGTTGGAGGTACAGGTTCACTAGGTTCTATTGGTTCAGATTCTACAATATCATCTAAAGAGTTACCAACTATAGGAGGAGTGTTGTTCAAGTTTTCAGCAAACATTTCATCAAATTTTACATGAACAGATTCCTCTATAGTTTTGGTTCTTTTATTGTAGATTCTATAGGCCTTACTAGACTGGGAATAACCTAGAAAAATACCCTCATCTGCTTTAGGATCAAACTTACCTAGATGTTCTTTGCCATTGTTTAACACAAAGAACTTGCATCCAAAGACCCTAAAATAAGATATGTTTGGTTTTCTACCCTTGTATAACTCATAGGGAGTTTTTCTAAGTATAGGCCTAATAAGAACCCTATTCACTACATGTGTGGCAGTGTTTATAGCATCAGCCCAAAAGTATTTAGGGAGGTTAGAGTCCTTAAGCATGGTCCTAGCTAGTTCCTCTAAGGACCTATTCTTCCTTTCTACTACTCCATTTTGCTATGGAGTTCTAGGGGCTGAGTACATGTGGTGAATTCCATTCTGTTCACAATAAGTATTAAAGGAATCATTCTGGAATTCACCTCCATGATCACTCTTAATGGATATTATTTTCTGGTTCTTCTCATTTTGAACTAAAGTAGCAAATTTTTTGAAAACTGAGAAGGTCTCACTCTTGTGAGCCAGAAAAAATGTCCATGTGAACCTAGAGTAATAATCTACGAACACATACCCATATAGGTTCCCTCCAAAACTTCTAACCTGAGATGAACCAAAAAGATCCATATGTACTAACTGTAAGACCCTATTGGTTTGAACTAAGTCTATAGGGGGGAAAGAAGACTTAACTAGATTACTCCTCGCACAGGAGTCACACAACCTATCCTTAGAAAACTTTCTATTTGGGAGACCTAGGACTAACTGCTTACTAACTAGTTTGTTCAAGTGGTCCATATGAATATGAGCCACTCTCTTATGCCACAGCCAGTTCTCATCAGCATTAGATAATAAGCAACATATATCATTTGCAGGTAAGGAATCAAAATCTATCATGTAAATATTGTTAACTCTTTTACCTGTCAATTTCATACCTTTAACTTCCTTATGCTCAAGTGTACAAGACATAGAAGTAAAGTGTACCTTGAATCCTTTCTCACACAACTGACTAATACTTAGTAAATTGTGTTTCAGACCTTCGACAAATAAAACGTCCTTGATAACAGCAGTTGAGTTACTTCCTATATCTCTAATGCCTAGGATCTTCCTTTTGTTATTGTCACCATATTTGACAAATCCACCATCTTTTAAGTTCAGAGACAAGAACTTTGACTTGTCTCCAGTCATATGCTTGTATCATCCACTATCTAGATACCATGATTGATTCCTGGATGCCAAACATATCTGCAAGAAATGATTCAAGTTTTGGATTTTGGTACCCAATTCAAATTGGGCCCTGGGGGGTTAGTTTCAAATGCTTGTGTCTTAACTTTCCAAATTTGTTTCCATCCTCTGTTGGCAAGTTTTTTCAGTTTGCAATTGAAAACCATATGTCCCTTTTTACAACAAAAGTGGCATACAACAGCAGAGGATGTTTTGTTTATAGCCAAGTCTAGATTTAACATTTAGATTTCTTTGATTTCTAAGAAGCATATCTAAATTGTTTTTACCACTATTAAACTTAGCTACATCGCATTTCAGTTCATGAGTTTCCTTTTTCAGATTTTCATTTATGTCTTTAAGAGACTCATGTTTCAAGTTAATCTCATCATACAACATGCATTTTTCTTCTAACAGTTTCTTAGTACTAATTAATTGTTTGAGTACACTAACATATTCAGCATGCAATTCATTAAAGGCATCATGCAGTTCATCATAGGATGTATTAGAGGTTGTACTTACTTCACCATCAGATTCTGAGTCAGTGTTAGCCATGAGACACAAGTTAGCTTCTTCATCTTCTGAATCTTCAGATGAATCTTCATCATTGTCGTTCTAGGAAATGTAAGCTCTCTTGGTTGAAGGTTGTTGATCCTTTCCTTTAGTCTTCACAGGCTTGTTTTTGTTTTGCAGTTTATAACACTCAGATCTTATGTGGCCTGTTTTACCACATTCATAGCAAGTTATGACTTTGCTATCATTGGTATCACTCTTGCTGAAGCCTTTAGTCTTTGAATTTTGTGGTTTTCTTGACTGGCTTCCTTTCTTTTTCAGAAATTTCTTGAATTTTCTGACCAACATACCTATCTCAGGCTCTTCATCAGATTCACTTTCTGAATCATAAGTATCTGGTTCAGATTTCGCTTTGTGAGTCTAAGCCTTCAGTGAAAGTCCTTTGCTTTTCCTGTTAGATTGTTCTGACTCATTCAATCTGTGCAATTCCATCTCATGTTCCCTGCGCTTTTCCTGTTAGATTACTATTCCTATTTGTTGCTCATTGTCTACAACTTTTCCTAGGGCATGAAGATTGTTGATGATGTGTGTGAACCTTGTCTGCAGGTCACTGATTGATTCATCCTTCTTCATGTTGAACAATTCATACTCATGCATGAGAGTATTTGTTCTGGCCCTTTTGACATCTGTGGTGCCTTCATGTGTTTCCTGAAGAGTATCCCACATT
>NW_027339431.1:3383852-3386291 GCF_000331145.2 Cicer arietinum | reverse complement strand
TTCTCCACCATGATCACTCTTAATGGAAACTATTTTCTGATTCTTCTCATTTTGAACTTGATTTTCAAATTTTTTGAAAATTGAGAAGGCATCACTTTTGTGAGACAGAAAATAAGTCCATGTATATCTAGAGAAATCATCAACTAAAACATAGCCATAAAGATTTCCTCCAAAACTTTTTACTTCAGAGGGAGCAAATAGATCCATGTGAATCAATTGTAGAACTCTATTAGTTTGTACTAAGTCTATTGGTGGGAAAAAGGACTTGACAAATTTACTTTTCTCACAAGAGTCACATAATTTGTCCTTAGTAAATTTTCTGTTTGGAAGACCTAGCACTAGTTGTTTGCTAACAAGTTTGTTAAGATGGTTTATATGTATGTGAGCTATTCTCTTGTGCCACAACCAATCTTCATCAGATTTAGATAACAAACATCAAACATTATTTGCAGGCAAAGAGTCAAGATCAATCATGTATATATTATTTACCCTTTCACCTACCAATTTTATGCTATCATCTTCCTTGTGCTCAAGTGTACAAGTATGTGATGTAAAATATACCTGGTAGCCTTTATCGCAAAGCTGACTAATGCTAAGCAGGTTGTGTTTCAAACCTTTTACATAGAGAACATCCTTGATTACCGTTGTTGATTCACTCCCTATGTCTCCAGCACCAAGTATTTTGCCTTTGTTGTTGTCAGCATACTTTACATATCCTCCGTCTTTCAAATTCAGAGATATGAATTTTGATTTGTCTCCAGTCATATGCTTGGAACATCAACTCTCTAGGTACCATGAGTGAGTTTTGGATGTCAAGCAGTCCTACAAAACAGAATTCAGACTTTGGTTTTAGGTACCCAATTTAGATTGGGTCCTTGAGGGTTAGTCTCAATCACAGGTTTCTTTACTCTCCAAACTTGTTTCCATCCCTTGTCAGCAAGCTTTTTCAGTTTATAGCCAATTTCAGATTTTTAATTTGCTTTCTTTTGGTTGCCAAGAAGACCATTCAGGTTGTTTCTACCACTAGTAAATTTTGCTAAATCAAATTGTAGTGATTCAACCTTTCTTTCAAGTTCAGTAAAGCTAGTGATTCTATCATGTGCTTTCTTTTTCAAAAGTGCATTCATGTCTTCAAGCAACTTATGATCCTTTTTGATTTCTTCATACATCATGCACTGTTTTTCTAACATTTTCTTAGTGCAGATCAATTGTTTGACTTCCTTAATATGTTCATCATGCAATTCATTGAAAGCATCATGCAATTCTTCATAAGAGGGATTAGAGGTAGTACTTACATCGCTGTCTGAATCAGAGTTAGTGTTGGCCATTAGATACAAGTTTGCTTTTTCTTCTTCTGAAGTTTCGGAAGATTCTTCATCATTGTCATTCCAAGCTATGTAGGCTCTTTTAGTTTTTGAAGATGGTTGATCCTTTCCTTTAGCTTTCAAAAACTTGTTTCTATTTTGTAGTTGAGAACATTCAGATTTCAGGTTCTTCATCAGTTTCACTCTCGGAATCATTAGTACAAGTTTTTGGTTCAGATTTTACTTTATGAGCTTGAGCTTTCAGAGATAGTCCCTTCCTTTTCTGATCAGTTTGCTCTGACTCATTCAACTGGTGCAGCTCCATTTCATGTTCTCTGAGCTTGCCAAAGAGGGTGGCAATGGTAATGCTTCCAAGATCCTTTGGTTCAGCTACTGCAGTGACCTTAGGTTGCCATTCTCTTGTGAAGCATCTCATTACTTTGTTTATTTGTTGCTCATTGTCAATTACTTTCCCTAGAGCATTCAGATTGTTAATGACATGTGTGAACCGTGTCTGCAAGTCATTGATTGACTCATCCTTCTTCATATTCATGCATCAGAGTGTTAGTTCTGGCCCTCTTGACATCCGTTGTGCCTTCATGAGTTTCTTGGAGTGTATCCCACATTTCTTTGGCGGTTTTGCAATTTGATACCCTGAAAAACTCATCCGCACTCAAAGCATAAGTTATTATATTTTTGGCTTTTACATTATAGCCAACTCTTTTCTTATCATCATCAGACCAATCAGATCTTGGTTTCTTGATTAATGATCCATCAGTACCAGCAAATCTAGGCACGTAAGGACCATTTTCTACTGCATCTAATATGTCAAGACCACTTGCCTCTAGAAAGATAAGCATTCTTTCTTTCTAGTACATATAAGCAGACCCATTAAAGGCAGGGGGTCTAGTTAAAGAGGCACCTTCGCCCAAGAATTCAATAGAGACCATTTTCTTTTTGAGAAATAGTCTAAAAGATTAAGCTCTTGATACCAATTGTTGGTGGAATGGCCTCTATCCTTAGGAAGTTGTACACAATATTATTAACCAGATTATCCAATTTCTTCCTAAGTGATGAACTTAATATTAAAACCAACTTGTTTAATATTAATTCCAATTTAACAGTAATAGATTCA
>NW_027339431.1:3382998-3383507 GCF_000331145.2 Cicer arietinum | reverse complement strand
AAAAAAAGAAACTAAAACACTTGATTCAATCACAATGAATTCTCACACTAAGTATTTGCCAATAATGTTTGTGAGTTACAATAATTTTTCTCAAAGTGTATGTTTCGAAAAGCTAATGAAATTCTTTCAGTTCTTTCTATATGTTATAAAAATTGTGATTGATTCAGTTTATATAGTTTCAGAAAAACTTGAGACAAATCGATTTCCCAATCGATCTTTTTAATGCATATTACCAGATCAATCGATTTCCTAATCGATTTTGCATTTCTTGTTTTTCTTAAATTTCTTGAAATAGATGAACTAATCGATTTGCTAATCGATTTTTTTAATGCATATATCAGAAACTGATACTCAGTTCATATCAGAGTCGATTGAATAATCGATTATAATTGTTTTGTTCAAAATGCAAGATCAAACAATCGATTACTCAGTCGATTCACTTTCATTAACATAATCGATTTGGCAATGGGCTAATTTCTCCCTGTAACTCAGACACTTAATCAAATCGA
>NW_027339431.1:3370226-3382987 GCF_000331145.2 Cicer arietinum | reverse complement strand
TGCCAATCGACTGATTTATCCCTGTAACTCAGATATTAATTACAATCGATGTGCCAATCGTATGCAATATATGTTTCTGATAAATGATGAACTAATTCATTCATGCAATCGATTAACTAATTGATTAGTAGAAAGCTTGTAACTTAAGAAAAGTATATCAATCGATTGTCCAATCGATTTCTTTTAATCATAGAACACATGTCAGATAAAAACATTTAAGTAATCGATTTGTTATTCGATTAACTTAGTGAAAACTTTGTTCTATGAATCATAAAATCGATTAACCAATTGATTTACCAATTGGTTGATTAACACACTTATTTTATGATTTCAGTTTTAATTGGCAAATATTAGATGTGTGAAATCATAATGATGAATCTAACTAATAAACACTATGAACAATAGACAAATTTACACATAATCTTCAAGCCTTGTATGATATGATCAATCTTTGCTTGATTGCTTGAGATCCAAGATTTGTCCAAGTGTAGTGTTTGATTCTTTCCTGAAATGTATCTCAACCCAAACTATTAGATTAATCAGATAATGCATATACATTGTATGTTTGGAAGTTATATCAAAATCATAGTCAAGGAGGCATATATCTTACAATCTCCCCCTTTTTGATTAAATGACAAACATACAATTTAACTTTGAGTTTACATTTCAAAATTAAAACTTAACTTTATAATAACTCTTATTTAAAACTCCCCCTAAATTATAGAATTCATAATTCATTTCAATTTCAAATTTCAGATTCAATTTTCAGTATACATGATAAGATAAGCATAAGCACAAGTTAAATTCATTCAAATTCTCCAATTTAAATTCATTCAAATTCTCCAAGTTAAATTCATTCAACTTCTCCCCCTTTGTCATTAAACTCAAAAAGATAATACAAGAGAGAATAATGATTCAAAAGCTATTACAAGAGATATACTGAAAAAGAAAATTACAAAACAACAAAGAAAACAAAAGCCTAAACAACTAATCTAGGGTTGTTCCTCATTATCACCAATGGGAGAGGTAGAGACTGCTATATTAGCCATTGCAAGTGTCTCCTCACCATGAGGTTCAGAACTATCAAGGTTTGTAGGGGTTGTTTCTTCAGTAGCTTGTGTGTCAACAACATTATTTGCAGGTTGTTCAGGTTTGAGAAGTTGGAGAAGTATCAAAGCACAGAGAAATCGAGTTTAGGGAGAGTTTGAGGGTGAAAATGTGTTGAGAAATCGATTTAGGAATTTAAATGGTACTGTTCAGAGTCGATTTCCATATCAGTTCAGGAAAACTTCTCATAACAGCATCGATTTCAAAATCAATTTCTTTAAAGATATTGACCAGTGCAGGTATTCCAATTGACTTCCAAATCGACTTATTTGGCTCGCAGTTTTTATAATTTGACAAAATCGATTACCAAATCGATGCTCGTGTTTGAGTTTGGAAAATTTATTAAATCTTTGGATTTCTGGGAGAAATAATCGATTATGAAATCAATTTTTCAAAACGATTTTCCATATCCTCAATCGATTAGATTGATGTATATTTTGTCACATCGATTTTGGTTCAGCATTTATTGCTACCACTGACCACTAAATCGATTATGAAATCGATTGTCGTGTTTTATATTTTGACAATTGAGAAACTTTGTAGCATAAATCGCTTGTAAATTCGATTTTGTAATACTGATTTGAAATTTTGACACAGGATAATCGATGTGCAAATCGACTTATCTATTGCAAGTTAGTAAATTTAGAGAAAACATCAATGTCTCAATCGATTTTCTACAGAGATCATATTTCATTTTGATCAATTATACCAAGTTTCATTCTAATATAAAAGAAACTTTCTTTGGGTATGGCTTTGGTAAAGATATCAGCTAATTGATTAGATGTATTAATATATTCAAGCATGATATTACCATTTTGGTATTGATCCCTAATGAAATGATGTCTAATCTCTATATGCTTTGTTCTTAAGTGCATAACAGGATTCTTTGTGATATTTATGGCACTAGTGTTGTCCCACATTATTGGCACAGTTCCAAGATCAACACCAAAGTCAGAAAGGTGTTGTTTCATCCATAATATTTGTGCACAACAACTTCCAGCAACTACATATTCAGCCTCAGCTGTTGAAAGTGCAACACTATTTTGCTTCTTGCTAAGCCAAGATACAAGTGAATTCCCTAATAGATGGCAAGTGCCAGATGTACTTTTTCTGTCTAATTTGCAACCAGCAAAATCAGAATCAGAAGAGCCAACAAGATGTCTTTGGATGAAGATTTAGGTCATTTCCATCCTCCCTAGGTTTATTCTAATCCAATTAGGGTATTTCACAAATATTTTGCAACCAATAGGTGTTTTTGTGTCATTGGATGAAAATTTAGGTCATTTTCGTCCTCCCTAGGCTTATTCTTGTCCAATTAAAGTTTTAAACCAATCTTGTGCATCCAATAGGTTTGTTTGTGTCGTCGGATGAACATTTAGGTCACTTTCGTCCTCCCTAGGTTTATTCTAGTCCAATTATGGTTTTTAACCAATCTTGTGCATCCAATAGGTGTGTTTGTGTCATTGGATGAACATTTAGGTCATTGTCGTCCTCCCTAGTTTATTCTTGTCTAATTATGGTTTTTAACCAATCTTGTGCATCGAATAAGTTCATTTGTGTCATTGGATTAACATTTAGGTCATTTTCGTCCTCACTAGACTTATTCTTGACCAATTAGGGTTTTTATCCAAACTTGTGCATTCAATAAGTTGATTTGTGTCATTGGATGAACATTTAGGTCATTGTCGTCCTCCCTAGTTTATTCTTGTCTAATTATGGTTTTTAACCAATCTTGTGCATCGAATAAGTTCATTTGTGTCATTGGATGAACATTTAGGTCATTGTCGTCCTCCCTAGTTTATTCTTGTCTAATTATGGTTTTTAACCAATCTTGTGCATCGAATAAGTTCATTTGTGTCATTCGATGAACATTTAGGTCATTTTCGTCCTCACTAGACTTATTCTTGACCAATTAGGGTTTTTATCCAAACTTGTGCATTCAATAAGTTCATTTGTGTCATGGGATTAACATTTAGGTGATTTTTATCCTCCTTATGCTTATTCTTGCCCAATTAGGGTTTTTAACCAAACTTGTACATCCAATAGGTGTATTTGTGTCATTGGATGAACATTTAGGTCATTTTCTTCCTCCCTTGGTTTATTCTTGTCCTATTAGGGGTTTTAACCAATTCTGTGCATCAAATAGGTGTGTTTGTGTCATTGGATGAAGATTTAGGTCATTTCCGTCCTCCCTAGGTTTATTCTAGTCCAATTATGGTTTTTAACCAATCTTGTGCATCCAGTAGGTGTTTTGTGTTATGTGTCATGGGATTAACATTTAGGTGATTTTTATCCTCCTTATGCTTATTCTTGCCCAATTAGGGTTTTTAACCAAACTTGTACATCCAATAGGTGTATTTGTGTCATTGGATGAACATTTAGGTCATTTTCTTCCTCCCTTGGTTTATTCTTGTCCTATTAGGGGTTTTAACCAATTCTGTGCATCAAATAGGTGTGTTTGTGTCATTGGATGAAGATTTAGGTCATTTCCGTCCTCCCTAGGTTTATTCTAGTCCAATTATGGTTTTTAACCAATCTTGTGCATCCAGTAGGTGTGTTTGTGTTAATTAATGGACATTTAGGTCATTTTCTTTCTCCCCAGGTTTATTCTTATCTAATTATGGTTTTTACCCAATCTTGTGCATCCAATAGGTGTGTTTGTGTCATTGGATGAAAATTTAGGTCATTTTCGTCCTCTCTAGGTTTATTCTAGTCCAATTAGGGTTTTTAGCCAGTCTTGTGCATCCAATAGACATGTTTGTATCATTGGATGACCATTTAGGTCATTTTTGTCCTCTCTAGACTTATTCTTGTCCAATTACGGTTTTTAACCAATCTTGGTCATCCAATAAATTCATTTGTGTCATTGGATGAACATTTACGTCATTTTCGTCCTCCCTAGGCTTATTCTTTTCCTATTAAGGTTTCTAACCAATCTTGTGCATCCAATAGGTGTGTTTGTATCATTGGATGAACATATAGGTCATTTTCGTCCTTCCGAGACTTTTTCTTGTCCTACTAGGGTTTTTAAACAATCTTGTGCATCCAATAGGTGTGTTTGTATTATTGGATGAACATTTAGGTCATTTTCGACCATTTAGGTAATTTTCGTCCTCTGTAGACTTATTCTTGTCCAATCACGGTTTTTAACCAATCTTGGTCATCCAATAAATTCATTTGTGTTATTGGATGAAAATTTAGGTCATTTTCGTCCTCCCTAGGCTTATTCTTGTCCAATTAGTGTTTTTCACCAATCTTGTGCATCCAATAGGTGTCTTTCTGTCATTGGATGAACATATAGGTCATTTTCGTCCTCCCTAGGCTTATTCTTGTCCAATTAGTGTTTTTCACCAATCTTGTGCATCCAATAGGTGTCTTTCTGTCATTGGATGAACATATAGGTCATTTTCGTCCTCTCTAGACTTATTCTTGTCCAATCACGGTTTTTAACCAATCTTGGTCATCCAATAAATTCATTTGTGTTATTGGATGAAAATTTAGGTCATTTTCGTCCTCCCTAGGCTTATTCTTTACTAATTAAGGTTTTTAACCAATCTTGTGCATCCAATAGGTGTCTTTGTGTCATTGGATGAACATTTAGGTCATTCTCGTCCTTCCTAGACTTATTCTTGTCCAACTAATTATTTTAACCAATCTTGTGCTTCCAATAGGCGTGTTTGTGTTATGGATTGAACATGTAGGTCATTTTCTTCCTGCCTAGGCTTATTCTTTTCCAATTAAGGTTTTTAACCAATCTTGTGCATCCAATAGGTGGGTGTGTATCATTGGATTAACATTTAGGTCATTTTGTCCTTCCTAGACTTATTGTTGTCCAACTAGGGTTTTTAACCAATCTTGTGCATCCAATAGACGTGTTTGTATCATTGGATGAACATATAGGTCATTTTCGTCCTCCCTAGGCTTATTCTTTACTAATTAAGGTTTTTAACCAATCTTGTGCATCCAATAGACGTGTTTGTATCATTGGATGAACATATAGGTCATTTTCGTCCTCCCTAGGCTTATTCTTTACTAATTAAGGTTTTTAACCAATCTTGTGCATCCAATAGACGTGTTTGTATCATTGGATGAACATATAGGTCATTTTCGTCCTCCCTAGGCTTATTCTTTACTAATTAAGGTTTTTAACCAATCTTGTGCATCCAATAGACGTGTTTGTATCATTGGATGAACATATAGGTCATTTTCGTCCTCCCTAGGCTTATTCTTTACTAATTAAGGTTTTTAACCAATCTTGTGCATCCAATAGACGTGTTTGTATCATTGGATGAACATATAGGTCATTTTCGTCCTCCCTAGGCTTATTCTTTACTAATTAAGGTTTTTAACCAATCTTGTGCATCCAATAGACGTGTTTGTATCATTGGATGAACATATAGGTCATTTTCGTCCTCCCTAGGCTTATTCTTTACTAATTAAGGTTTTTAACCAATCTTGTGCATCCAATAGACGTGTTTGTATCATTGGATGAACATATAGGTCATTTTCGTCCTCCCTAGGCTTATTCTTTACTAATTAAGGTTTTTAACCAATCTTGTGCATCCAATAGACGTGTTTGTATCATTGGATGAACATATAGGTCATTTTCGTCCTCCCTAGGCTTATTCTTTACTAATTAAGGTTTTTAACCAATCTTGTGCATCCAATAGACGTGTTTGTATCATTGGATGAACATATAGGTCATTTTCGTCCTCCCTAGGCTTATTCTTTACTAATTAAGGTTTTTAACCAATCTTGTGCATCCAATAGACGTGTTTGTATCATTGGATGAACATATAGGTCATTTTCGTCCTCCCTAGGCTTATTCTTTACTAATTAAGGTTTTTAACCAATCTTGTGCATCCAATAGACGTGTTTGTATCATTGGATGAACATATAGGTCATTTTCGTCCTCCCTAGGCTTATTCTTTACTAATTAAGGTTTTTAACCAATCTTGTGCATCCAATAGACGTGTTTGTATCATTGGATGAACATATAGGTCATTTTCGTCCTCCCTAGGCTTATTCTTTACTAATTAAGGTTTTTAACCAATCTTGTGCATCCAATAGACGTGTTTGTATCATTGGATGAACATATAGGTCATTTTCGTCCTCCCTAGGCTTATTCTTTACTAATTAAGGTTTTTAACCAATCTTGTGCATCCAATAGACGTGTTTGTATCATTGGATGAACATATAGGTCATTTTCGTCCTCCCTAGGCTTATTCTTTACTAATTAAGGTTTTTAACCAATCTTGTGCATCCAATAGACGTGTTTGTATCATTGGATGAACATATAGGTCATTTTCGTCCTCCCTAGGCTTATTCTTTACTAATTAAGGTTTTTAACCAATCTTGTGCATCCAATAGACGTGTTTGTATCATTGGATGAACATATAGGTCATTTTCGTCCTCCCTAGGCTTATTCTTTACTAATTAAGGTTTTTAACCAATCTTGTGCATCCAATAGACGTGTTTGTATCATTGGATGAACATATAGGTCATTTTCGTCCTCCCTAGGCTTATTCTTTACTAATTAAGGTTTTTAACCAATCTTGTGCATCCAATAGACGTGTTTGTATCATTGGATGAACATATAGGTCATTTTCGTCCTCCCTAGGCTTATTCTTTACTAATTAAGGTTTTTAACCAATCTTGTGCATCCAATAGACGTGTTTGTATCATTGGATGAACATATAGGTCATTTTCGTCCTCCCTAGGCTTATTCTTTACTAATTAAGGTTTTTAACCAATCTTGTGCATCCAATAGACGTGTTTGTATCATTGGATGAACATATAGGTCATTTTCGTCCTCCCTAGGCTTATTCTTTACTAATTAAGGTTTTTAACCAATCTTGTGCATCCAATAGACGTGTTTGTATCATTGGATGAACATATAGGTCATTTTCGTCCTCCCTAGGCTTATTCTTTACTAATTAAGGTTTTTAACCAATCTTGTGCATCCAATAGACGTGTTTGTATCATTGGATGAACATATAGGTCATTTTCGTCCTCCCTAGGCTTATTCTTTACTAATTAAGGTTTTTAACCAATCTTGTGCATCCAATAGACGTGTTTGTATCATTGGATGAACATATAGGTCATTTTCGTCCTCCCTAGGCTTATTCTTTACTAATTAAGGTTTTTAACCAATCTTGTGCATCCAATAGACGTGTTTGTATCATTGGATGAACATATAGGTCATTTTCGTCCTCCCTAGGCTTATTCTTTACTAATTAAGGTTTTTAACCAATCTTGTGCATCCAATAGACGTGTTTGTATCATTGGATGAACATATAGGTCATTTTCGTCCTCCCTAGGCTTATTCTTTACTAATTAAGGTTTTTAACCAATCTTGTGCATCCAATAGACGTGTTTGTATCATTGGATGAACATATAGGTCATTTTCGTCCTCCCTAGGCTTATTCTTTACTAATTAAGGTTTTTAACCAATCTTGTGCATCCAATAGACGTGTTTGTATCATTGGATGAACATATAGGTCATTTTCGTCCTCCCTAGGCTTATTCTTTACTAATTAAGGTTTTTAACCAATCTTGTGCATCCAATAGACGTGTTTGTATCATTGGATGAACATATAGGTCATTTTCGTCCTCCCTAGGCTTATTCTTTACTAATTAAGGTTTTTAACCAATCTTGTGCATCCAATAGACGTGTTTGTATCATTGGATGAACATATAGGTCATTTTCGTCCTCCCTAGGCTTATTCTTTACTAATTAAGGTTTTTAACCAATCTTGTGCATCCAATAGACGTGTTTGTATCATTGGATGAACATATAGGTCATTTTCGTCCTCCCTAGGCTTATTCTTTACTAATTAAGGTTTTTAACCAATCTTGTGCATCCAATAGACGTGTTTGTATCATTGGATGAACATATAGGTCATTTTCGTCCTCCCTAGGCTTATTCTTTACTAATTAAGGTTTTTAACCAATCTTGTGCATCCAATAGACGTGTTTGTATCATTGGATGAACATATAGGTCATTTTCGTCCTCCCTAGGCTTATTCTTTACTAATTAAGGTTTTTAACCAATCTTGTGCATCCAATAGACGTGTTTGTATCATTGGATGAACATATAGGTCATTTTCGTCCTCCCTAGGCTTATTCTTTACTAATTAAGGTTTTTAACCAATCTTGTGCATCCAATAGACGTGTTTGTATCATTGGATGAACATATAGGTCATTTTCGTCCTCCCTAGGCTTATTCTTTACTAATTAAGGTTTTTAACCAATCTTGTGCATCCAATAGACGTGTTTGTATCATTGGATGAACATATAGGTCATTTTCGTCCTCCCTAGGCTTATTCTTTACTAATTAAGGTTTTTAACCAATCTTGTGCATCCAATAGACGTGTTTGTATCATTGGATGAACATATAGGTCATTTTCGTCCTCCCTAGGCTTATTCTTGTCCAATTAGTGTTTTTCACCAATCTTGTGCATCCAATAGGTGTGTTTGTGTCAATAGGTGTATTTGTGTCATTGGATGAACATTTAGGTCATTTTCTTCCTCCCTTGGCTTATTCTTGTGCTATTAGGGGTTTTAACCAATTTTGTGCATCAAATAGGTGTGTTTGTGTCATTGGATGAAGATTTAGGTCATTTCCGTCCTCCCTAGGCTTATTTTTTTCTAATTAAGGTTTTTACCCATTCTTGTGCATCCAATAGGTGTGTTTGTATCATTGGATGAACATATAGGTCATTTTCGTCCTCCCTAGGCTTATTCTTGTCCAATTAGGGTTTTTCACCAATCTTGTGCATCCAATAGGTGTGTTTGTATCATTGGATGAACATATAGGTCATTTTCGTCCTCCCTAGGCTTATTCTTGTCCAATTAGGGTTTTTAACCAATCTTGTGCATCCAATAGGTGTGTTTGTATCATTGGATGAACATATAGGTCATTTTCGTCCTCCCTAGGCTTATTCTTGTCCAATTAGGGTTTTTAACCAATCTTGTGCATCCAATAGGTGTGTTTGTATCATTGGATGAACATATAGGTCATTTTCGTCCTCCCTAGGCTTATTCTTGTCCAATTAGGGTTTTTAACCAATCTTGTGCATCCAATAGGTGTGTTTGTATCATTGGATGAACATATAGGTCATTTTCGTCCTCCCTAGGCTTATTCTTGTCCAATTAGGGTTTTTAACCAATCTTGTGCATCCAATAGGTGTGTTTGTATCATTGGATGAACATATAGGTCATTTTCGTCCTCCCTAGGCTTATTCTTGTCCAATTAGGGTTTTTAACCAATCTTGTGCATCCAATAGGTGTCTTTGTGTCATTGGATGAACATTTAGGTCATTCTCTTCCTTCCTAGACTTATTCTTGTCCAACTAGGTATTTTAACCAATCTTGTGCATCCAACAGGCGTCTTTATGTCGTATGGTGAACATTTAGATCATTATCGTACTTCCTAGACTTATTCTGGTCCAACTAGGATTTTTACCGTATATTATGCCTCTAATAGGTGTGTTTTTTTCGTTGGATGAACATTTAGGTCATTTTCGTCCTCCATAGGCTTATTCTTGTCGAATTAGAGTTTTTAACCGATCTTGTGCATCCAAGAAGTTCATTTGTGTCTTTGGATTAACATTTAGGTCATTTTCGTCCTCCCTAGGCTTATTCTTGTCCAATTAGGGTTTTTAACCAATCTTGTGCATCCATAGGCGTGCTTGGGTTATTGGATGAACATTTAGGTCATTTTCGTCCTCCCTAGGCTTATTCTTGTCCAATTAGGGTTTTTAACCAATCTTGTGCATCCATAGGCGTGCTTGGGTTATTGGATGAACATTTAGGTCATTTTCGTCCTCCATAGGCTTATTCTTGTCGAATTAGAGTTTTTAACCGATCTTGTGCATCCAAGAAGTTCATTTGTGTCTTTGGATTAACATTTAGGTCATTTTCGTCCTCCATAGGCTTATTCTTGTCGAATTAGAGTTTTTAACCGATCTTGTGCATCCAAGAAGTTCATTTGTGTCTTTGGATTAACATTTAGGTCATTTTCGTCCTCCCTAGGCTTATTCTTGTCCAATAACATTTTTCACCAATTTTGTATGCAATAAGTTCATTGGTGTCATTCGGTGAACATTTAGGTCATTTTCGTCCTCCCTAGGTTTATTTTAGTGCAATTAGGGGTTTTAACCAATCTTGTGCATTCAATAGGTGTCTTTGTGTATTGGATGACCATTTAGGTCATTTTCGTCCTCGCTTGGCTTATTCTTGTCTTATTAGGGTTTTACCCAATGTTGTGCATCCAATAGGTGTGTTTGTGTCATTGGATGATGATTTAGGTCATTTCTGTCCTCCCTTGGTTTATTCTAGTCCAATTATGGTTTTTAACTAATCTTGTGCATCCAATAGGTGTATTTGTGTCATTGAATGAACATTTAGGTCATTTTTGTCTTTCCTAGATTTATTCTTGTTTAATTAAGGTTTTAACCAATCTTGTGCATCTAATAGTTGTGTTTGTATCATTGGATGAACATATTGGTCATTTTCGTCCTTCCTAGACTTATTCTTGTCCAACTAGGTATTTTAACCAATCTTGTGCATCCAATAGGTGTGTTTGTGTTAAGGGATGAACGTTTAGGTCATTTTCGTCCTCCCTAGGCTTATTCTTTTGTAATTAAGGTTTTTAACCAATCTTGTGCATCCAACAGGTGTGTTTGTATCATTGGATGAAAATTTAGGTCATTTTCAACCTCCATAGGCTTATTCTTGTCCAATTAAGGTTTTTAACAAATCTTGTGCGTCCAATAGGTGTGTTTGTGTCATTGGATTAACATGTAGGTCATTTTGTCCTTCCTATACTTATTCTTGTCCAACTAGGGTTTTTAACCAATCTTGTGCAACCAATAGATGTCTTTATGTAATCTGATGAAATTTAGCACAATTTCGTGCTTCCTAGACTTATTCTTGTCCAACTAGGGTTTTTAACCTATCTTGTGCATCCAATAGGCGTGTTTTTGTCATTGGATGAACTTTTAGGTCATTTTCGTCCTCCATAGGCTTATTCTTGTCGAATAGAGTTTTTAACCAATCGTGGGCATCCAAGAAGTTCATTTTTGTCATTGGATTAACATTTAGGTCATTTTCGTCCTCCATAGGCTTATTCTTGTCGAATAGAGTTTTTAACCAATCGTGGGCATCCAAGAAGTTCATTTTTGTCATTGGATTAACATTTAGGTCATTTTCGTCCTCCCTAGATTTGTTCTAGTCTAGTTAGGATTTTTAACCAATCTTGTGCATCCAATAGGTGTCTTTGTGTCATTGGATGACCATTTAGGTAATTTTCGTCCTCCCTTGGCTTATTCTTGTCTTATTAGGGGTTTTACCCAATCTTGTGCATCCAATAGGTGTGTTTGTGTCATTGGATGAACATTTAGGTCATTTTCGTCCTCCCTAGATTTGTTCTAGTCTAGTTAGGATTTTTAACCAATCTTGTGCATCCAAGAGGTGTCTTTGTGTCATTGGATGACCATTTAGGTAATTTTCGTCCTCCCTTGGCTTATTCTTGTCTTATTAGGGGTTTTACCCAATCTTGTGCATCCAATAGGTGTGTTTGTGTCATTGGATGATGGTTTAGGTTATTTCTGTTCTCCCTAGGTTTATCCTTGTCCAATTATGATTTTTAACCAATCTTGTGCATCCAATTGGGTGTTTGTGTCATTGGATGAACATTTAGGTCATTCTCGTCCTTCCTAGACTTATTCTTGTCCAACTAGGTATTTTAACCAATCTTGTGCATCCAATAGGTGTGTTTGTGTCATTGGATGAACATTTAGGTCATTCTCGTCCTTCCTAGACTTATTCTTGTCCAACTAGGTATTTTAAGCAATCTTGTGCATCCAATAGGTGTGTTTGTGTTATGTGATGAACATTTACCGAAATAATCGGAATGTATCAGTTCTTTAAGAAATTAAATCAATTTCATACACACAGCGGAATTAAATTGCGGCATACAAGATTAGCAATTACAAGGAGATTGATAAGAGATTAACCAAGATGCATGCGAGTCAAATTTCCAGTTTAAACAATATTACCTAACACAGAATATGTTTAACATGCATCTAATGTTAATCACACATACAAATATTGCAAGATAGAAAATTAAAGGAGTTAAGGGTTAGAGAAGATTGCACCAAGAATTTATCCTGGTTCAGTTGTCAACGAGACAACCTACATCCAGTCCTGACAGTCCAATCGGATTTCAGATTTTCTTCTCCAATACAAAAAATCAATTACAGATTGTCCAGTTTCATCCCCGAAACCTATCTATCTTAATGATTTATTTCCTATTGATCACCCTTTGATCCTTGTAGACACTCAGCAGTCTAACACAGAATCACAGTACGACTCTTTCTTGTTGAGCTCTCTCACCCAAGAAAGTAGCCACCAGTTTCAAGCTGGCTTTCTCGCTTTCGTTTCTTTTCAAAGTATTATTACAAACTGAATAAAAGAAGAACAAAAAGAAGTCTTCAATCTTGATCAATGTGACTTCTCACGAATCTGGATATTCAAGGATTGTTCATGAGAACATTGTCTTTTCTCTCAAGAATAATTTTTCAGCTCTCTCAATGATTATTGATAATTTTTTTGGCTTTGATCTGAAAAAGCAATCTCAGTATGTTAAC
>NW_027339431.1:3368910-3369800 GCF_000331145.2 Cicer arietinum | reverse complement strand
AATCGATTTGCCAATCGATTACCCTCCAAACTGGGGTGTCACTGTGACTTGTACAATCGATTTCCCAATCGATTTATTTCAATCAGGTTTACTTTGTGAGATGTATAATCGATTTGTCAATCGATTAGCCTGTAAAACAGGGTGCCACTGACTTGTGCATTTTTCATTTCTAATTTAGTCAGTCGATTGCCCAATCGATTATACCATCACA
The DNA here is from genome assembly GCF_000331145.2 of Cicer arietinum. Classification (NCBI taxonomy): domain Eukaryota; kingdom Viridiplantae; phylum Streptophyta; class Magnoliopsida; order Fabales; family Fabaceae; genus Cicer; species Cicer arietinum. The sequence continues at coordinate 3,369,589 of NW_027339431.1, read as the reverse complement.
AACAGTTGTGTTTCCTTACACCCTTGTTATGAAATCGATTTCCCAATCGATTTACTTCAGTCAAAAATCAACTTTTGTTGATTTCTTGTGTTCCAAGCAATATGTTCCAAGTGTGTAGGATTGGATTGTTGTTCCTGAAATCTTGCTCAATTCAAATATTAGATTTATCATATGATGTATGAACATTGTATGTTTGTTAATTATGTCAAAATTTGGATTCAAAGGACTAAAGTCCAACAATCTCCCCCTTTTTGGCATAAATGACAATGATACAATTTTAACTTGAGCATTTCAGAACATAACATAAACAACATTTCATAGCATCATATATGTACCATAAAAAAACAATGTATCAGATCAGAGCATAATAGTACAAGTGCTATTTATCAAAATCAGAGTATTATGAGTATTATTACACTATTAAGTATCAGAGCAAGAGTAAAATAATATAACAACAAGTATTATCAAGTTATAATTTTTCTCCCCCTTTGTCAGTTAAGCCATTAAGGCAGAAAACAATTCCTCCCCCTATGTTAAAGAACATAAGCATTGGGGTTGAAATCATATAACATAGTATATCAGAGCAATGAAATTCATATGTATCAAGTCAAAAACAATCATAGCAGTTAATGAGCATATCAAATGATTAAGCTAAATGAAATAAAAGTTTTAAATTCAT
>NW_027339431.1:3363941-3368385 GCF_000331145.2 Cicer arietinum | reverse complement strand
CTAGCACTTTGGCATTGTGTGCCATTTGAGCTTCAATGAATTCCATTATTTTGGCAACAAAATCAGGAGTGGTTGGTGCAGTGACAGGTTGAGGCTGAGGTTGTGACTGAGGCTGTGCTGGTTCAACAACAACTTGAGGTCTTATCCATATTCCGTGTAACCTTTTCAATTGCATTTGATTCACAATTGATTCTCCAAATACCAGAGTGGTTTTAGCAGATTCTTCATTACCAAAAGAAACCTTGAAATGTTTGAGAATTTTTGTGATCAGCTGTGGATAAGGCAACATAAGCTTGCTCTGAGAAGCTTCCAGCATGTGCCTTAGCACAATCCAACTTCAACTCATCCTTAGCTCTTTAGATAAGCCCCATAACAGTATTATGTCCAACTTCTGAACTACTGCATGGTTTCCTGATCTTGGCACAAGCATAAGAGTAAGTGTATACATCAACATCATATGTTGTACCTTCATTTGACCAATGGGCAATGAAATAGATTCAACGAACCCATCGATCATCAGGTCTTTTACTGCTGTATGTCTGTCAAGAGTCTCAATGGCAATCCTGACAAGGTAGAGAAATCATCAAAGGACATAGCAATCCTTTTTCCTTTAACTTGAGCAGTAAACCCTTCTTCAGTCAACTTGAAAGTAGAGTAAAATTCCCTTATCAGCCTTGGGTAGCTATCAAGTGTAGATGAAAGAAAGCTCTCAAGTCCATGAAATCTGAGATGATTCTGAAACGTGAATTCAACAATATCAAAGTATGCAAAATCCATAGTTCTTGCCTCATGGATTTTTCTCTTTGCAAAGTCTGTTGGTATAGAGGGTTGTGCCTCCTTTTCCTTTGTTGCGTATGGTTTTTGTTCTTTTGTTGTAGATTCTATAGGCCTTACTAGTTTGGGAATATCCTAAAAAGATACCTTCATCTGCCTTAGGGTCAAACTTTCCTAGGTATTCTTTGCCATTGTTCAACACAAAGCACTTACAACCAAAGATTCTAAAGTAGGAAAGGTTTGGTTTTCTACCCTTGTAAAGCTCATAGGGTGTTTTCCTAAGCAGGGGCCTAATGAGAACTCTATTTACAGCATGAGTGGATGTACTAATTGCATCTGCCCAAAAGTACTTAGGTAGGTTGGAGTCCTTAAGCATGGTCCTAGCTAACTCTTCTAGGGATCTATTTTTCCTCTCCACTACCCCATTCTGCTGTGGTGTCCTAGGGGCAGAATATATGTGGTTGATTCCATGTAGTTCACAATAATTTTGAAAAGCATCATTTTGGAATTCACCTCCATGATCACTTTTTATTGAAACAATTTTCAAATCATTCTCATTTTGTACTAAAGCAGCAAACTTTTTGAAAACAGAGAATGTATCACTTTTATGAGCTAAAAAGTAAGTCCATGTGAATCTAGAATAATCATCAACCAGCACATATCCATACAGGTTTCCACCTAAACTCTTAACTTGGGCAGGTCCAAAAAGGTCCATGTGAACTAGTTGTAAAACTCTATTTGTTCTAACCAAGTCTATAGAGGGAAATGGAGTCTTAACCAGTTTACTCTTCTCACATGAATCACACAACCTATCCTTAGAAAACTTCCTATTGGGGAGTCCTATTACTAGCTGTTTGCTAACAAGCTTATTCAAGTGATTAATATGAATATGAGCAATGCGTTTATGCCACAACCATGTTTCATCTTGATTTGATAACAAGCAACATACAGCACTTGGTACAGAATTGAAATCCAACATATAGATGTTGTTAATTCTGTCACCAATCAGCTTTATGTTTTTGTCATCTTTATGCTCAATAATGCAAGATTGTGATGAAAAACTTACTTGAAAACCTTTGTCACATAGCTGACTTATGCTTAGCAAGTTATGCTTGAGTCCTTCAACATATAATACATTCTTGATCACTGTTGTTGACTCATTGCCTATATCACCAATTCCAATAATTTTTCCTCTATTGTTGTCTCCATATTTGACAAAACCTCCTTCCTTTAATGTCAAGGACAGAAATTTGGATTTGTCCCCTGTCATGTGCTTCGAACATCCGCTATCCAAATACCATGAGTGCTTAGTGGATGTCAAGCACACCTGCAAAACAAAATCAGAATTTTGTTTTAGGTCCCCAATCTAAATTGGGTCCTGTTTGGTTAGTGTCAAACACAGATTTCTTTGCTTTCCAAATTTGCTTCCATCCCTTATTGGCTAATTTTTTAAACTTGCAATTTGACACAAAATGTCCCTTTCTGCAACAGAAATGACACTTGCCATTAAAGGATGAATGGTGATTTGGCCTAGTAAAGATATCATACATATTCTTAGCAATGGCAGATTTCTGACCATGTTTGACACTTCTGGTTTGCATATAACCAATACCATATCTATTTTTATTCCTTTTAACATGCATGTTTGGTGTATATCCTAAACCAGATTTTTCATGAACATGTCTTTGATTGCTAAGTATGACATTCAGTTTATCTTTACTATTAGCAAACTTTAACAAATCAGATTTTAATGATGCAACCGTATGTTCAAGTTCAATGCACTTTGCAGATTTTTCTTGTGAATCCTTTTTCAGTTGTTCACATAAATTTTCAATTTCTTTATGCTCAACATTCACTTGTTCAAGCATTTTCTTTGTGCTTAACAACTGTTTTATGGAGTTCACATAATCATCATGCAATTCATTGAAAGCTTCTTGAAGTTCATCATATGTTGGATTAAATTGTGAACTAACCTCTTTTTCCGATTCTGAATCTGAATTTGCCATGAGACACATATTGGCTTCTTCTTCATCCGAAGAGGCAGAGGATTCATCATTATCGTTCCAAGCAATATACGCCTTCTTTGTTTTGGTGACTGGTTCTTTGCCTTTTGATTTTGCAGCTTTATTTTTGTTCTGCAATTTGTAGCATTCTGACTTTATGTGACCAGTCTTCCCACATTCATAACATGTAATTTGCTTGTTGTCGCTAGTCTTGGAGCTGGATGGTTTTCTGAATTTGTTATCTTTCTTCTTCAGAAATTTCTTAAATTTCTTGACAAGCAGTCCGAATGGCATAATTCTTAGTGGGTTGTGTGGGAATATATCTATTTCATATTGCATCTTCATGGCATGGCATATGCATCTTCGTGGAAGTTGCCTTAGTGGCATGTGTGATTTTCTGTGTGGAAGTTGCCTTAGTGGCAGGACTATATCCGGATCATGTAGTTTTAGGAGCATTCATCATGCATATGTGTTGATATAAAATTTATTAGTTTGTGCATTTTTTCTTTTAAAGTAGGTAGTTTTTACGTTTATGAGTTTTGTGTTGTTCTTCTATATGTCTTGCTTTGGTTTGATGTGGATGATGGAAAAAATTGACCCTTACAACAACATTTTAGGTACTAATGAGTTCGAGGAGATTCAAGAGTAGTTAATGAGTATTGACGTGTGGCGAATGCGGGGTAAACATGGGTTTTTCTTTCAAGACGATTTTGTAATAATGGAATTGTCCAATTTTCTTTTAAGTTCTTTTGATCTTTTGTCACAAACTTTTAAATGTACTAGAATTCTAGAGATTACGGAAGTGGGTTACCTTCCGTTAAGAATAAATGTCTTCATATTATTTTAATTTTGAATAAATATTTTCTTAATGGTATTGAATAACGTGATTGTTACTATTTATGTAAAATGAATAAATATTAATTATTTAAAAAAAAAAGATTCATAAACTTTTCTACGAAATAAGTATTTTTTTTAGAGTAACGTTTTGGATTAAAAATCTGGAGCGTTACATTATGGTATCAGAGCAAAAAGGTGGAGATCATGAAAAAGGGCCGCTTGAACAGAAGTGCTATTGGTGGACCGGCGAGACCTCAGGTAGAAATCGACCACCAATTTATCATTTAATCATGGGGTTATGTCTCTAAATATTACATTCCAAACAGGGAAATGGTGACCAACAAAATAGAGGCAGACATTTTCAACAAAAGCCATATGACCGCCCACAAGGGATCGCTAGAGATCGACCAGGACCCCAAAACGTCGGATATCAGAGGCCTCATAATCCAGCACATAATCCAACGCGTAATGTCCGATGCTACCATTGTGGGCATGAGGGACATAGGATAACGGAGTGTCCCAGAAGAATTAGGATATGTTATGTTTGTCAGAAACCAGGCCATCTTGCAAAAGATTGTCGGGAGAAGGACACTGTCGACCATAAGGAGGTGGTCAACAATAAGAATGTTGCACGCCCTACTGCTCGAGGATGTGTTTATCATATCAGTGGAGAAGAGGCACCATCTTCCTCAGAACTTATTCAAGGTGAGTGTTTAATTTCTGACAAGATACTTTCTGTGATATATGATTCTGGAGCGACACACTCGTTCATTTCATTAGATTGGATGGATCCGCTCCAACTAGATGTCACTACTCTACCATTCGACTAA
>NW_027339431.1:3359946-3363833 GCF_000331145.2 Cicer arietinum | reverse complement strand
TAAAATGTAATTCGGCATGCTTGTAATGCCCGTTGACTGTGTTTAAAATGAATTTTAAGATTGACTTAATTTGTATTCCGCTGAAACATCTTGGGGTAATTTTGGGAATGGATTGGTTGTCTAGCAACTATGTCATGTTAGATTGTGCCCGACGGGATGTGATATTCCCATATCCCGATTTCTCGAAGTTCCTTTCGGCCAACAAACTAATGTTTTCCTTGAAAGGAAGAGTTCAAAAATATGTGTTTCTCAACTCCATAAGTATGACTCCAGAGGTCGTTGTCGATAAGATCCCAATGGTGAAGGAGTTCCCTGAAGTTTTCCCACCAGACGTACCAGGACTACCTCCAGTCCGCGATGTCGAATTTTCAATCGATGTTATTCCAGGTACTGGACCCATCTCTATTGCTCCCTACATAATGGCCCCCTTAGAGCTATCAGAACTAAAGAACCAATTGGAAAACCTTCTAGCTAAGAAATTTATTCGGCCTAGTGTGTCACCATGGGGAGCTCCTGTATTATTGGTCAAGAAGAAGGATGGAAAGTCGAGATTATGCGTTGACTACCGACAACTCAACAAGGTCACAATAAAAAACAAATATCCCTTACCCCGCATTGATGATTTAATGGACCAACTCAAAGGAGCAGAGGTGTTTTCTAAGATTGATCTAAAGTCAGGGTACCATCAGATTCGGGTGAAAGACGATGATATATCCAAGACGGCCTTTAGAACGCGTTATGGGCACTATGAGTACTTGGTGATGCCTTTTGGATTGACCAATGCACCAGTTATCTTCATGGATTATATGAACCGCATCTTCCGTCCATTCTTAGAAAAGTTCGTGGTGATCTTTATCGATGACATTTTGATATATTCCAAGAGCGGAGGAGAACATGAAGGACATCTGCGTCAAGCTCTACAAGTACTGAAGGAGCAACAACTATATGCCAATCTAGGGAAATGTGAATTTTGGTTGGAACAAGTGAAATTTTTGGGGCATGTAATTTCTAGAGAAGGTATTGCTGTTGACCCGTCCAAGGTAGAAGCTGTGATGGCATGGAAACAACCGCAGACAGTCTCTGAGATTAGAAGTTTTTTGGGTTTGGCCGGGTACTATAGGAGATTTATTGAGGGATTTGCCAAGATTGCTGCTCCATTGACACACCTTACGAAGAAGAACCAGATTTATGCGTGGACTGAGGTGTGTGAGAAAAGTTTCCAACTGATGAAGGAAAAGCTAACTACGTCCCCAGTGTTAGTGTTGCCCCAACTAGAAGAGCCTTACGAAGTTTATTGTGATGCTTCCTATCAGGGTTTGGGTTGTGTGTTGATGCAGAACAAACGAGTAGTGGCCTATGCCTCAAGGCAATTGAAGGTACATGAAAAGAATTATCCCACTCATGACTTGGAATTAGCTGCAATTGCATTTGCATTGAAAATCTGGAGACATTATCTATATGGGTGTAGTTTTGATGTATTTAGTGACCATAAGAGTTTGAAATACTTGTTTGATCAAAAGGAACTTAATATTAGGCAAATGAGATGGATGGAGTTCATTAAAGATTATGAGTTCACGTTGCATTATCATCCAGGGAAGGCCAACGTGGTGGCTGATGCCCTAAGCAGGAAGCGAGTTCATCTCTCGTTTGTAAACATGAAGGGATTGGAGTTGTTGGAGAAGTTTCGTGACTTGGATCTTAAGTTGGATTACTCATTGGGGAAAGTACAATGTGGAATGATCATTATAGATAGTGAATTGATGAACAAGATTAAAGTTCTACAAGTTACAGACGTGTTGACTCAAGAGAAAAGAACGTTGATCGAGGCCGACAAGGTCCCTGAATTTGAGGTGGGCCCAGATGATATTTTGAGATGTAATGGACGTGTTTGTATACCCGATAATATAGAATTGAGGAAAATTATCTTGGATGAGGCTCATAAAAGCAAGTTGAGTATTCACCCTGGTACCACCAAAATGTATAGAGACCTTAAGCAAAGGTTTTGGTGGTCGGGAATGAAGAAACAAATAGCAGAATATGTGGCTTCATGTTTGACTTGTCAAAAAGCCAAGGTAGAGCATCAGAAACCAGGGGGACTACTAAGGCCATTAGATATACCAGTATGGAAATGGGATAGTATATCTATGGATTTTGTGGTAGCATTGCCTAAGACTCAACGGAAGTTCGACTCCATTTGGGTGATTGTTGATAGGTTGACCAAAACTGCCCATTTCATACCCGTGAGAACTACTTATGATGTGACCAAGCTGGCAGAGATCTACATTGCCGAGATTGTTAGACTACATGGGGTACCCTCAAGTATTGTGTCAGATAGAGATCCAAAGTTCATTTCTCGGTTGTGGGGTGCATTAAATGAGGCGTTGGGTACTAAGTTGAGATTGAGTTCGGCCTATCATCCTCAAACCGATGGACAAACAGAAAGGACTATTCAGACTTTGGAGGATTTGCTAAGAGCGTGTGCACTAGATGAGCGAGGTAGTTGGGATAATATGTTGCCTCTTGTTGAGTTCACATATAACAACAGCTATCATGCGAGCATTGGGATGGCACCATACGAGGCTCTGTATGGGCGTAAGTGCCAAACTCCCTTGTGTTGGTATCAAGATGGTGAGAACATAATTGTGGGGCCAGAATTGGTACAACAGACCACAGATAAGGTTCGTCGGATCCAAGAAAGGATGAAGACAGCACAAAGCCGACAAAAGAGTTATGCCGATAAACGGAGGAAACCGCTGGAGTTCCAAGAGAGTGAACATGTGTTTTTGAGAGTGACGCCTACTACTGGGGTTGGTAGGGCACTGAAGTCCAAAAAGCTCACTCCTAAATTCATTGGCCCATTTCAAATCCTCCGACGTGTAGGTCCCGTGGCTTACCAGATTGCGTTACCTCCAGGTCTGACCAAATTGCACAACGTATTCCATGTGTCACAACTAAGGAAGTACATGGCTGATCCTTCCCATATTATCACGCCAGATGATATCCAGTTGAAGGAGAATCTTTCATTTGAAACTCAACCACTAAGCATTGGGGATAGGACTACTAAGAACCTACGAGGCAAGGAGATCGCCTTGGTCAAGGTGATTTGGGACCAAACGACTGGAGATGCAACTTGGGAATTAGTGGAAAAGATGAGAGAGCTCTACCCCAATCTTTTTATGTCTAACTAGTTTCGAGGACGAAACTAATTCTAAGGGGGTGAGTATTGTAACATCCTCGAAATCTAGATTTTTAAAATAAGCGCGACCTATAGAGATATATTTTCCAATATTAAATTAGGTGTGATAATTATTTTCTCTGTTCGATTTATTTTAGTTGATAAAGTTATTAGTAATAATTATTTAGTAGACGTATTTTTATCTCTAGCAAGAGAAAAATTTGAATTTTAAAATAGTAATTACTTAAATTACTTTTTATAAATATTAGTTTTGAAATAGTGGTAATACGTTATTAGTGAAATTGTGTTAACAAAATTAGTTCTGGTAATAGTTGGTTTTATATAATAATAATAATAATAATAATAATAATAACAATAATAATAATAATAATAATAATAATAATACTATAATAATAATAATAATAATAATAATAATAATAATAATAAAAATAATAGAAGTAGTAGTAGTAGTAATAATTGTAGTAATAATAATATTGTCTCTCTCCTATTCCTCATTTAGGCCCGACACTAATAGAAGAATACTGAAACCCTAGCCACTACTAAGAATCCTATTTCACAAACCCTTTTATAAATAAAACCAAAATCCTAGCCACCATCACCACCACCTCCTCTTTTTCGGCATCAAAAGCTTATAACTTATTTTCCTTGTGAACGACGTGGTAGGGCTTAGAGCTTTGTACTAGGAAGAAAA